>NC_141550.1:18130000-18160000 GCF_021556685.1 Rattus norvegicus | reverse complement strand
TAGGGTTTCCATTGCTGTGAAGAAGGAAGCTCTTAGAAAGGGTGATATTCAACTGGGGCTGGCTTACAGTGCCAGAGGTCCAGTCCATTATCATCATGGAAGGAAGCATGGCAGCATCTAGACAGACACAGTACTGGAGGAGGAGCTGGAGTTCTACCTCTTGATCCCAAAGGCAGTCAAGAGAAGACTGCCTTCCAGGCAGCTAGAAGGAGAGTCTCAAAGCCTAGCTTCACAGTGACACACTTCCTCCAACAAGGCCACACCTCCTAATAGTGCTGCTCCTTGGGCCAAGCGTATTCAAACCACCACGTTTGGCAAGCACTGAACCAACTCCCCAACCTAAGAGCAATCTTCTAGACCAATGAGCAGAGTATTAAAATGCTCACAAACATGCTCGTGTTTCCAGGAAGCTGGTCAAGCATGAGTGTGGCACCATAGTTATTTAATTTTTTATTTCCCCTCTGAGAACCGTAGAAAGGCCTGGTCTTACTTTATAGAACTCTGTGGATTTCTTTTTTTATGAGACAGCAACATCCATGGCTGTCTGAATATTGGCTCCTTACTAGAGCTATAAGAACTAAGAAATGTGTTGCATTTTCATCTAAAGGGTGTATTTGAGTTTTCACCCCAGGACTCTTCTTCCTTATCAGGTCAAAAGCTAGAGTTGAGCATCCTGTTCCCCTCTGGGCCACAGATGCTGCCCTGCACTGTTTATCACTGTCTCCCTGGGCTTTTTTTCAACAGGCTCTAGTGATTTTTATTTCATTCCCTCTACATCATCAGAACCCCGGAAATCAAGAGCCCAGATGTTCTGAAAGCCAGTACTACAAGTGTAAATCTCCACACGCAATTTCACACAATGGGTCAAAAATCTAAGCATACTGAGAAGCTGAATGGCGGCCGAGAGAGATGCGTGGCTGTTGGGAGCGCTTGCCAGTCTTCCAGAGGACGGGAGTTCAGTTCCTGGCAGCCACAGTCAGGCACCTCACAACCCCCTATAGCTCCAGCCCGGCATTCTCTCCTGGTACTTGTATGTGTGTGGTGGTGCACACACTAAGTAATTAATTAATCAGCTAATTAATTAAAATCTGTTTTTAAAACTGTAAAGTAATCATTGAGCCATGTCTATAATGTGTGTGTAGAACATAAACATTGTCCTGAAACTCGAACTGTATTCTCCACACATCTCATTATGTGTGTGCACGTTCCCAAAACAGAGGGAGGAATGTGAAACACTCGTCTCCAAACAGTTTGGATAAGGAATAATCGACCTAGACTGGGAAAAAAAATCTACACTATAGAAAAATGTTCCCTAAAGTACCACAAATAATAGCACTATTTGTATATTTGTTGCTTTTTAAATATGAAATGAAAATATAACCTCTAAATTATTCATTTAGATGGGTGGATGGATGGGTAGATGGATAGATAGATGAATGGATGAATGGGTGGAAAGATTGATGGATAGACAGACAGATAGATAAATGGAGTTAGGGTCTCCTGGGTCTCCTAACCTCAAATTCACTATCCCTTTCAAGGGCAAGCTCCTAGATCAGTAGACTCACGCCTCTCAAAGTTTCATCATCTCCTGATAGCGTTGCCATCTGGGAATCAAGCCTTCACCATACAGACCATTCTAGATGGAAGTCTACGGAACTTCCTCTGATGTATCCTTGTTGCACAACCCATTCTTGTGCAGTTCAGTTGCAGTCAAGGTGTCTTCACATTTCTAGCCTGAGTTCCTGAGGATCCTGCTTCTATGATCTCTCAAAAGTTAGATGAGGGACTAGTTGCTCAGTTGACAGCTGCCCAGCATGCACAAAGTACCACATTGCCTGGGCATCGTGCCACACACTTGTAATCTTAGCATTTCAGAGCTGGAGGCAGAATAATCAGAAGTTCAAGCTCATCCCCAGCTAGACATCAAGTTCCAAGCCGGGCTGGGCTACATGAAGCCCTGACCATCTCCCTGCCCCGCCCCCAAGAAATATTACAAGCACTGGCAAAAATTCAATGCAAACAAGGTTTCAAATTCCCATTGGAACTGCACCTTCTCCTGCATTCATTCTACCATTACCATACCAAAAACGTCCATAGGATTTCTGAAGTGATACACCAGGAACCACACAAGCTCTCCAATATATAAACGCCCAGTGATGATGGCCTAGTGACACAGAAATATCAGTCAAAAGTGCAGGAGTGCAGATGTCAACGCAATGAAACTTTTCTCTTTTCATCTTTCATCTTATTAAGAGAGTTTCTTTACAAAAACTTTTTTATGTAATTAGAGTGCGAAAATGATACTTATAGATAGATCACTGGAAAACAAATAAAATGTAAGATAATAGAAGATGGATGATAGATACAGCTAGAAATATAGATTAGATAGTTGATAGATGATGAATAGATGGTTATAGATAGAAAGATTAGATAGATGATAGATGATTGATAAATAGATAGATAGATATCGGTGATTGATACGTAGAGATAGATAGATAGACAGATATTGGTGACTAATACATAATAGATAGACAGATGATTGATAGATAGATATCGGTGATTAATTAATAATAAGTAGATAGGTAGGTAGGTAGATAGATAGATAGATAGATAGATAGATAGATATCGGTGATTGATACATAAAGATAGACAGATATTGGTGACTGATAGATACTAGATAGATAGAAGATAGATAGATAGATAGATAGATAGATAGATAGATAGATATCGGTGATTAATAAATAAGTAGATAGGTAGATAGATAGATAGATAGATATTGGTGATTAATAAATAAGTAGATAGATAGATAGATAGATAGATAGATAGATAGATAGATAGATAGATATTGGTGATTAATAAATAAGTAGATAGATAGATAGATAGATAGATAGATAGATAGATAGATAGATAGATGGATGATTGATAGATTTTCCATCATGCGGTGGTTAAATTGAGTTCATTAATGTACCCATCACCTCACGTTCTTATGATAATCTGTGGTGAGAATTTGCAGACAGTCCCTCAGTGATTTTCAAGTACATAGCATATTATTACGGATCCTCCCTCATTGCCAACTACTCAACACACTCCCTGAACTGAAGCCTTTTATTTGCTTGATTCAGGGTCTTACTATGTAACCCACACTAGTTCTGAGCTTCCCCAGAACCCCAAATTGCTGAAATCACAGGTGTGTGCCTCCGTGCCCAGGTCCTAATAACTCGCACCTTCCCCATATCTCTCCCTCTGTGTGCTCATCCCTGCTCTCTGCTCCCTGCCAGTCTCCTTTCTCTGTCTGTAAGTTCAGCATTTTTAGAGTCTACAAGCAGAATCTTTAGTGTAACTTTGGACACATTTGTGGTACCTTAGAGAGATAGACTAAGGTCCCGCCCTGCACACCACTACGAAGGCCTTTGTGCTGTATCCCAGATCGCCCATGCCAACTGTCCTTAACTCAGGAATGTCCGTCCCCCCCGCCCCCCGTGCAATCCAGTTCTTGTGCTGGCAGCCAAGGAAGCCAGAGACAGCTGGTGAGTTATTTTCTCCTTTATACACAGGATGATGCAGTTAATCTGGATGGGAAGTGTGGGGGAGAAGGGGAGGGACAAATGCTTTCTGCTCTGACCAGAAATGGGCAAGGTGGCTGCCTCAGAACTCTTCCTTTTCTGTAGATGAAAAGCCTACATAGCAAACGAGGGTCCTCGCAGTTGGTGGGAAACAGCTGGATCCCGTCACCAGTCCCTGGGGTGTTAGAAAGGATCAGGTTTTAGGTCAGCCTTATTGTTGGTTTTAGGGATCATTACAAAATACTTAATTGGGATGGCAGTGTTTCTAGAAACTGGGAGATCCATAAAAAAAAGTAGAACAGAGTTTTCCAGGTCTGAGGTCTGGCCAGGAGAATGAAGCTAATCCTTCTTGTTCATGACTGTTGACCTAAGTCAGAAAGAAACTTGGATAGCTAGAGGTGTTCTTCGTCACAATCTCTGCCAAGTGTCCTGACTAGAAAAATACCTGGCTGCCTGGAGGGATAACCTGGGAATTTTCCATTCTAAGGATTACCATCTTTGAACGTCCATAAAGTAAGCTGTTTTATAATTATGTGTATAAAAGTAAGTACCTATACATGTGCACATCTATCTATGCTTAGTATGTGTTAAGATAAAAACTACATCAATATAACATTTGTCTCATAGCTGACCACTGACCTATTTGTTGAAAGTAGCTGTGGGACAACTGTAATTTCTTCTACCAGGCTCCTCCAACCTCAGCTCGCATCTACAAATGTGGTTCAACGCAAAATCCTAAGACTTAAAGGCCTCATAAGCTATCTCCCCTCATAAGCTATCTCCCCTCATAAGCTATCTCCCCTCATAAGCTATCCCCCCTCATAAGCTATCCCCCCTCATAAGCTATCTCCCCTCATAAGCTATCTCCCCTCATAAGCTATCTCCCCTCATAAGCTATCCCCCCTCATAAGCTATCTCCCCTCATAAGCTATCTCCCCTCATAAGCTATCTCCCCTCATAAGCTATCTCCCCTCATAAGCTATCTCCACTCATAAGCTATCATCTCCCCTCATAAGCTATCTCCCCTCATAAGCTATCATCTCCCCTCATAAGCTATCTCCCCTCATAAGCTATCTCCACTCATAAGCTATCATCTCCCCTCATAAGCTATCTTGCAAACGCATTTGTAACTTCATCGTGCGGTTCTCAAGCACGAGTTTTGAAGATGGCGACATCGAATTGTGGCGTCAGAAGCCTGGAGAGACCTGTTAAACAGTACGAATCATCCAGATTGTTCCCTGGCTATTGTGCGTCACAGCAGTGCGGTTAGCCAGCATGGACACGTAAGTGGACCCTGTGGAATTCATTTCACTTCAAAAGGAGGTGTTTGTATTGGCCGAGCCATAGCCATACCTCTCTGGGTGCCTGCATGGTCTTTCCTCTCCATCTCTAGCAGCAGCAGTATAAACATTTACCTCGGCCACAGCTAATTGACATCAACAAGAAGACTCCACTTTGTAAACGCAATATTTAAAGTACCTTTCAAAGATTTATTTTTATTTGTGCATGTGGGTATTTTGCCTGCGTGTAAAAATATGCACCACATGTGTACAGTGTCAGTATCAGCCAGGAGGGGGTGTCAGATGCCCTGAAATTAGAGTTAACAAACGGTTGTGAGCCACCATGTAGGTGCTGGAAACCCAACCTGGGAAGTCTGGAAGAGCAACACATGCTCTTAACCACTGGGTCATCTCCCCAGCCCTATACAATTTAAAAATCTGAAACATAACCCCCCCCATTTAAACTATATGCTATTATCTTGTTTTTAATGTACATGAAAATAATGTACATGAAAATAATAAAAACACTCACAGAAAAGACATAAAACTCTGTACTCATTGTTGTGCTTATGATGTATGACCAGTGGAAAGGTGGAGACCTTTAGTCTGGCTCATGGTTTGAGGGTACACAGTTGATCATGGTGGGGACAATATGGCAGCATGACAACAGATATAGCCGTGGCTGTGTGACACTAGAGGACTGCTTGCTCACAGCTCTGCAGACCGTCAGAGATGGGACAGAAAGTAGACCTGGGATGCATACCTCAAGGTCTGTTCCCCAGAGATCCAGCCCTTCCCGCTAGATACACTTCCCAATGCCTCCACAACTTCTGAACAGCACCACCCATTGGAGTTCATATGTTCAAGCACACAAGTATGTGTGGGGACATTTCACATTCCAACCATAAGAAATACACAGGGATTTTTTTTTTGTATGTTTGATAAGGATGGGAGATGGATGTAACCTATATTGTCACCATTTTCAAGATAGAGTATTCAAATTAAAAATAAACAATCTGGGGCTGGGGATTTAGCTCAGTGGTAGAGCGCTTGCCTAGGAAGCGCAAGGCCCTGGGTTCAATCCCCAGCTCCGAAAAAAAGAACCAAAAAAAAAAAAAATAATAAATAAATAAATAAATAAACAATCTGACTAACGACCTCATGTCTAACCACTGCTCTTGGTGACATCCACTCTCGTAGGTCTATTTACACTGAGAAGACAGGACTGAGTAGCTAACTGGTGGATTTTCTGTACTTGTTCTACATTCTGTTGACTTAAAGCTCTCTTGCATTCTACTAGATAAAAGTTTTTAAAATACATTTTCCTTTGGTGGATTTTAAATCTTTATCTATTTTAGTGTCTGGGACTATAAGTGTGTGTGTGTGTGTGTGTGTGTGTGTGTGTGTGTGTGTGTGTGTGTGTGTGTGTTTGAATGTGGGCATGACCCTGCCACGGTACACATGTAGAGGTCAGAGGTCAGAGGACACGTTGTAGGAATTGGTTCTCTCCTTGCACTGTGGAATCTGGGAATCAGACTCAAGCCATCGAACTTGTGCCACAAGAATTCTTTTCCACCAAGCCATCACACGGGCTCTGAAGGGTTCTCTTTTGAAGAGTGTCTTAGTCAGGGTTCTATTGCCGTGAAGAGATGCTATGACCATGACAACTCCTACAGAAAGAAAGCATTTAACTGGGGCTGACTTACGTTCAGAGGTTTAGCCCAGTATCAGCATGGCAGGAAACATGGTAGCACTCAGACAGGGTGCTGCAGAAGTAGCTAAATCGGGAGCAGCAGGCAGCAGGAAGAAAGACACTGGGCCTGACTTACGCATTCGAAACTTCAAAGCTCACCTCCAGTGACACACTTCCTCCCACAGGGCCACATTTCCTAATAGTGTCATTCCCCAGTGACCAAGTATTCAAATCTATGAGCCTATGGGAGCCATTCTTATCTAAGTCACCACAAAAAAAAAAAAAAAAAAAAAAAAAAAAAAAAAAAAGCAGTTACCATATTGCTTTTCCAGGAATTGGGTTTATAGCAAATTAGTAATAGTTTATTTCTTGTGTGGGGTTTAGAAACAAAAACCAAAAGCTTGTTCATTTCTCTAAGCCCTGACTTTAAAACTGGATTCATTTCATTAAGCGACTCCTGAAAACACTTTTTGAAGATTTCATGCCATGTAATATCTGTCCCAGATCCAAGGGCAGGTGTCCCTAATATCCAGGCACAAGGCTGGATGGACAGTGTGCGTGAACATGCTACAAGAAGAAGAGAATCATCTCAAGGCCTGGCAGCATCCTTTCCTTCCCACTGAGTGATGACATAAAATAAAAGTGACATATGGATTCCAGTTTTTTAATATCAACATTAGGAACTTCAAAAGGGAAAATGTTTTTTTTATTTTAAACTGAGAGTCATTTCTTTTTAATCAAATGAACAGGCTATACATTTCAAAGGCATCCAAAGAAAGAAGAGATGACTATGAACTAAAACTGGTTGGGTGTGGCTCTAATGAGTCCCTGGAATCCTAAAAGCATCTATGGGTTTGCAAAGATGGGCTGTCATGTGCATATGACAGATATTTAAGTCTAGAACACGGGGTGTGTGGAGTTCACAGTCTGTTAAAACTGCTTCACAAGCTGGGCTTGGGGACCCAGGCCTTAAATCTCAGCACACAGGAGGTCAAGGAAAGAGGGTTTGGGAGTTCAAGGCTGGCCTGCCCTATATAGGAAGACCTTGACTCAAAATTAGATATGCCGATTCCATAGATGTTCACCTGGAATGATAATAGATAGACAGATAGACAGGCAGGCAGACAGAGAGACAGACAGACAGACAGAGAGAGCAGGAAGAGGATGGCTAGAGGCACCAATGGCGTGAAACTCTAAAACAACTAGTGAAAAGAATTCCGAATGTTTCCAACATTAAAAAATGGTTGATGTCTGTGCTGTCACATACACCAGTCCTTCTGATATGACTGACCATTACACACTATGCATGACCTGACATGTCACATTTTACTCCCTAAACATTTATAATGACTTCATACAGATTTAAAATGTCCTTCCATTTATTTATTTATTTATTTATTTATTTATTTATTTATTTATTTATTATTTGAGATGAGATCTTACTTTGGAGTCCTTCTTGGCCTGTAACTTGTGATAACCCCATATCTCTACATCCTGAATTCTGGGGCTATAAGCACGCAGCACCGTGCCTGGTTTCTAAAAAGTATTCTTTGAAACCTAGCCAGATGTCCTAAGCTCAGAATCCCTGCTCACAAGATAACTGGGAAATGTCATTTTTAGCATCCATGGAGCCTGAGGAAGTCCTCTTCCAATGCCTCTGCTTCTGGTCCATCCATCCCTCTTCTGCACCCTCACCTTCCTGGACTCCAACCACCTGTGGGAGGATAGAACCATCAACATGATGACACCGGAAAGGGGGGAATGGTGTCCTGTAGAACCCAAGCACTTCATGAGATACACCTAGTCATTTAGTGGAGATAGAGATAGATAGATAGATAGATAGATAGATAGATAGATAGATAGATAGATAGATAGATAGATAAAGAGAGACAGAGAGACAGAGAGATAGAGAGACAGAGACAAAGAGAAAGAGAGAAAATGGGTCGACATGGGCTTCTGAAATCTCAAAGCTCACCCACGATGACACACCTTCAACAAGGCCACACCTCTAATCTTTCCCAAACAGTTCCACAAACTGGGGGATCAAGTAAGTATTCAAATGTATGAGCCTATGGGAGCCATTCTCATTCAAACCACCACTTTATTTTTGCTTGAAAACTATGGTTTTGTGTATCAAAATTATAGTTTAAATACATCAGTTCTGAGTAGGAGTAGACATTTCTCCCTTCCAGCATTGTTCTCTAAACAACATAGTATAGAAATTTTTACAGCTTTAGTTGCTGTATGAAGTATTTCAAGTAATCTAGAGATTATTAAAGTATACAGGAATGGTAATTAACATGCACATATTACACGGTTTTATATACTCAAGGATCTGAGTTTTGTCCAGGGTCTTAGAACCAATCTCACATGGATACTACATCAGCTCAATAAAAGAGAGATGTGCTAATTTTATTTCTAGATTTATTGGTTTGTGGGAGAGCTGTGTGTGTGTGTGTGTGTGTGTGTGTGTGTGTGTGTGTGTGTAGGCCAGAGGACAAACTCCTCGAGACATCTTCCAGTTTATCCTTAATCTTTGCCCTTTTTGTTTTGAGATTAAGTCTCTTATTGGCCTGGATACTAACAAGTAGACTAAGCTGGCTGGCTAGTAAGCCCCAAAGACCTTGCCTGTCTCTGCCTCCACAGTCTGGGATTGCAAGCAGAAGTCACCACACCTAACTCTTTTACATGGATTCAGATCCTCAAGCTTGCCAGACAAGCATTTTATCAACTGAAGTCTCCCTGGCCCTGACTCTTGATGACAAAACTAGACGTAGCTGTTGAAGTATCTAATTTCGTAGCGACCATTCGTGACATGATATGATAAAGCCCTCATTCTTTCTTATCTCTATAAAACGGAATGATTGGAAGAAATGCCAGCCAGGCTCGTAGGTCCAAATCTCAGACAATAATGTTCTATCATCTTGAGCGAAGAGCTAAGCCTTCCTGTGATGAGGTCTTCACTTACAAATCAAGGATAATAACAGCACCCAAGTCACGAGGCTGCTGAGTTGATGCATATAAAATACTGAGGAGATTGTCTAAGCACATGGTCATGGCTTAATACATCTTACCAATTACAGTTCTCTCTTGGTATCCCAGGGCCTTTATACACACCCTCACCCTTGATGATCAATTCCTTACTGTAAAACGGTGCCGCATTTGCTTATAACGTAGACTGTCTAGTATGCTTTGCTTGTCTCTAGTACCTAGTCAATGAAAAAAGTCACAGAAATACTCATATTGGATTGCTTAAAGATTAATGACAAGAATAAAAATTGTACACGTCCCCTACATATTTTTCTTTTCAGATATCGTAAATCCGAGGTTGGTTGGATCCTGGGCTGTAGAAGCTGTAGAGACAGAAGGCCAATGGCATCGGTATCCATCTTGCTTACAGTGTTGCATTCTGGGTACCCGAGATGTGAGGCGCACAGTACGAAGTCAACTATTTGTAGAACAAATGTTCTCGAGTCATCTGCTGGTATAAATGCCTCCTGGTAATTTTCCGCCGGGAGTTTGTTAAAACATGAAGCCCTGCAGTACACTGGCAACATACGTTTTCGGTCTTTTGGCTCTAGAAAAGGCGTGTGACTGGAGAGACGACGTCATCTTCTTGGCCCCCTTGGGGACCAGGAAGAGCCGTGGGGAAGAACACCATGTTTTTATTTGCCAGGGAGAGACCCTACCAGTGACCCAGTCTCAGTGATCGTAGTAGTCATGAGGGTGGAGCAGGAGTCACAGAGGGTTCTGGTCATGATGGCTCTTAGCCAAGAGTCTCTCAAAAGACTCACTTGTTCCTCATTGATCATGCCCCTAGGAGGGGAGAATTTCTCACGAAGAAAGTTCAACAGTGGTTAGCAACCTACGGATCAGTCATACACATAGATGCTTCAGAACCTGCCAGAGTTGGATGCTCACGCCTTCCAAAATACCAGATGCCAGAACGTTATTGCATGAGAGGAGATGATGTGGGGGAATCCTGAGTGCCTGGCCCTCTGGGCTGCGGTCAGTGCTCTCACAAGGAGATTGGTAGGAGGCAGATAGCTCAATAGACAAAGGTGCTTGCTGCCTAATCTGTGTCCCTGAGCTCCTGGGCCTGTGAGATGGAAAAACAAAAAACCAACTCCTGCGAGCTGTCTTCTGACCTTCATATGTGTGCTGATACATGCATGCAAGTACATACCACACAAAATAAATAAATGCAGTGACATTTTTATTTAAAAAAAAAAACCAGGCTGTGGGGAAGGCTCATCTGTTTTGTTTCTCAACCAACCATAAACAGGCACACCTTTTATCTATCCCTCTTTTGCTCTTCTGCCCTCCGCCATGTGAGTGAGGGTGCCAGCTTGGAAGCAAAATACTAGTCTGCTGGGTCTTACACTCCCCCACGTCCAGAACTATAAGAAATAAATTCTTATTGTTGATAAACTATCAAATGGGTATGTGGTCAAATCACCCAGTTTCAGGAGCTCGGTTACAGAACACCAAAGACTAAGACGAGATCTCAGGAGACCTTAGAAGCCACAGAAGCCTAGATTTGTGTGTGTGTGTGTGTGTGTGTGTGTGTGTGTGTGTGTGTGTGTGTGTGTGTTCAAGTATGTTCATGGGTGTATGTGTGTGTGTGTGTGTGTGTGATCAAGTATGTTCATGGGTATCTGTGTCTGTGTGTGTGTATGTGTGTGTGTGTGTGTGTGTTCAAGTATGTTCATGAGTGTGTGTGTGTGTGATCAAGTATGTTCATGGGTGTGTGTATGTGTGTGTGTGTGTGTTCAAGTATGTTCATGGGTGTCTGTGTGTGTGTTCAAGTATGTTCATGGGTGTGTGTATGTGTGTGTGTGTGTGTGTGTGTGCTTGTTATGAAGATCAAAGGACCCCCCTGGGCTTTGTTCCTCAGGAGATATTTGTGCTTCGAGACATGGCACCTCTCACTGGTCTGAGGTTGTACAAGCAGAGGCTAATCTGGCCGATCAGCCAACACCAGAGCTCTACGTGTCTCTGCCTTTGCAGCCCTGGGATTAGAAGTGTACACAACCACACCGCACATCGTATGTGAGGTCTAAAGAGCAGGCTTGGTTCCTCACCCTTGCAAAGTAAGCCCTTTATCAACTGAGACATCGTCCCTTCTCCAGGCTGAGTTTCAAGGTGCTGGAGTCCTCTACTATGTTGAGATTCACAGAAAGAGTTCATTCAAAACTCTTATCCTATATAAAGAAGAACAGACATTAGAGTAGGGTTGACGACACCAAACATGCTTCAGTCATTCCTGTCTTTGGCCACCACACACAAACAATACATGGCAATGCACTGTTTACATGGCATTTTGACTGTATTGGGTACCGTAAGCCATCAGGACATGATCAGCAGGCAAGAAGTTTGCAGAAGTGTGCAAATGCAGTGCCATTTTATACGGCAGCCTTACACATCTTCAGATCTTGGTATCTGCAGCAGGCCCTGGGACCAGTTCCCCAGACATAGGAGGACAGCTGGACTAAGGAAGAAGAAGCGTTCTGTGGTAACTGTGGAAGTTGGAGCATCACAGGTCTGATGCCTGCCTGTAATCTCAGCATTTAGGAGGTGGAAGCAGGAGGATTGCCCGTTGAGTTTAGGGACTGGGTCTTATGCCAGTCTGGCCTATATCCTTGTCTCAGAAACCCAGTCTATCTGTGTGTGTTCATTCAAAGCACGTGCGTCAGAATGAATAATAAACAGGCTTCCCTTTACTCCAGACAAAAGAGAGTGAAGAGGTGCCCGCCAGGAATGGCTTCCCAGTTGTGAGCTTTTAATAACACACAGAGCTGAGTTAAGCATGATATTTTTTTTAACCTTGACAGATGTGGTAGTTTGAATGTAATTGGCTCATAGGCCTATAGGGAGTGGCACTTTTAGGAGGTGTGGCCTTGCTGACGGAAGTGAGTCACTGCAGAGGTTGGCTCTGAGGTGTCATATGGTCAAGCTATGCCCAGTGTGGTAGACAGTCTGCCTGGAGGTCAAGATGCTTCTCCAGCACCCTGCCTGCCTGCATGCCACCAGGCTTCCAGCCATGAGGAAAATGAACTGAACCTCTGAACTGATACCCAGCCCCAGTGAAATGTTTCCTTTTTTAAGAGTCGTTATGGTCATGGTGTCTGTTCACAGCAATAAAACCCTAACTAAGACAACAGGGAACACTGGCTTTACCAGAATCCCCTTTACCACACTATTTTGAGAGGTTTTGCTTTTAGTATATGTGTAGGGCCAAGCATGGTGGTGCACATCATTAATCCCAGCACTCTAGAGACAGAGGCAGAGGGATGCCTGTGAGTTCAAGAACAGCCTGGTCTACATAACAAGTCCCACGGCAGCTAGGGACACGTACTTAAAACTTAAACAAAAGAACATAAGCTATTACATTTCTCTTCCCCACCCCCTCCGTTTCATTTGCTGTTTCCCCTGGCATTCATTCACTGAAGAACTTCATGTCCAGTATTCCAGACTCCAAGGAAAATCGAAAATCAATCCTCTCTAATTACACTAACCAGAGAGAAGCGCTCCATGCATACAGAAGAAGGGGCAGTGTCTACAAGTAAACAGTTGATTAAGTAGGTTGGCCATGGTTCTGTTCGTTTCTAAATAATCAGATGACTTTTTAAAGTTTCTGTATATAAATTACTTGCCCCCGATTTACAACGCATCTGCACCCCTTTATCCTTTTGAGTTGGAGGGCATTCAAGTTGGGCCTCATTATCCCTCTTTTTGTGTGGGTCACTGTGCATCTCTACCCACTCCTAAGCCCTGTCAGGGGCTGCCAGACCTTTTCAGAACTCTTTGCAAACCTGCAGGAGGAGGTGAAGGCATTTCCTGCTTGCACCAGCGATCGCCTCTGCCCTCCTATCTCTCTTCTCCCACGGCCCATCTGTGCCTCCACTCTGATCCCTTCCTAGCCACCCCCGCCCTCGGCTGGGTGCTCCCGGCCCCTCCCGTGCGCGTCTGTATTTGGAGCTGCCGGAAGCCGCGGGCGACTCTCCCCGCGAGCAGCGTGACCGACTCGGGCTCCCGTGCAGGGGGGAGGCGGAGGCAGCACAGGGCCTGCGGGAGGAGGGCGCGAGTGGCCGGAGCTGGCTTTGCATCACCGAAGCTGGGACCTGGGCTGTACAGCAGGTCAGGCTGGAGCGCGGAGGGGCGGGGAGAATGGGGGGGCTTGCCTGGGCGCCGGGCACCCCGAGGCTGTCGCTCGCAAGTTGCGTGCCCCGGGTAGAGTGGGTGATGGCCAGGACGCGGGGAAGAAAGGCGAAGCGGACTCAGGGATCTAAGGCCACCCAGATTCGAGGACAAGGGAAGTGAGGACCTGGGATGCGGGGATCCGGGCGCTGGGGCAGTGCTCATCTGGGTCAGCGCAGCTCAGCGCTCCAGCTGCTCGCCGGGCGCTGAGGACCTCGGGTTTGGGACTGGAGGGCCACCCGTGGCCTGCCCGGCCGACAGCCACCGCATCCTAGGCTGGTCTAACTTCGAGGGGTCTCCACTGCTCTGTTCTGAGCCTCCCAAGGGTTCCAGGGTGGGGGTCATTGAAATGGCTCTTGCCAATGCTACCTCAATCCGAAGGTGCTGGAAGGAGAGGAAGGGACCTGGCTTCTGAGCAGAATCTGACTTGAGGCTATGAGTCACTTCTAAAAAATGCGAACGCAACTGATGCTTTGAAGGGACTGCTCTGAAAATGGTACCCCGCGGCGGCTCTCTGACTGCCCCATAGGGGCTTGTTTGTGACATCAGCAGTCTTGTCGTCATCTTCAGGCTGATGGTCCGCCATGCACGTGAGAATGTTTATTCTCATCAACACCACAAAGAGGCTGTGCATTTTAGCCATGTCGGAATCCAGGCGTTCTTTATGTGAGTTTGTGCTTTTAGGACGTGTATTCAGAATTAGGTCTAAACAGTTTACCAAGTGGAGGTGAACTTTGTGCAGCCAAGACTTGGGGCTTTGCCTACATTGTCAGGAAAAGGTAGAATCCCCCTGGCCCCCAACCCCTAAAAGTTAGTTTATCAGAATTGCTTGCAAAGAGAGCACTGCCTGTTCCTTTGGCTGCTTGGTTTGTTGGTAGGCAGAGCCTCACCGTGGAACTCAAAGCTGAGATAACAGGTATGGCTCCTTTGCTTCTGCGAGGCAATCTTACCCTGTACCTAGGCTGGCCAGCAACTCACCATTAGCCCAGGCTAACTTCAAACTCACAATCCTCCAGCTTCGGTTTTCTGAGCGCTGGATTACTGGTAGGCACCTCCACATCTAATGAAGGTGTCTCAGAAGTCTTGCTGACGTAGCTGGGACCACTTTGTAGAAGGTAACAGTGGTGTCTCATGCTTGGAGTGATTTCGATTTGCTGGGGTTTAGTTAGAAGGCAAGCCTGCTGAGGGCAGGGAGGGGGTTGGGTAGTTCAGATAGCTCTGTGTAACCATTTGGGACTGAAAACAGATACAGAAAGCTGGTGGAAATAATTAAACCAATAATTTGCAGCTAGAACACGCTATCTGGACAAGACTGCAGCACCCCCCCCCCTTTTTTTTGTTCAAGAAAAGACTTACTTCTCCACGAATCCTCAAATCTGAAAACTCCTTAATAAAGTTAAGATCAAAGGGAGACTCAGGGATGAAAAGAGGAAAAGGAAGCTGACTGTGAGAAATGACAGTGACCAACCAGGTTTTCGAGCAGAAAGTAAGATTTTCCACAAGATGTAGTTTAGCTTGTGGGTGTGACAGAGTGTGGGGTCCCCTAACTTCCTGGCTAAAGAGCTAGGTGGTAAACAAGAGACTTTGAAGCCCTCAGGATTGGCTTAGTAACCACTCAGCTTGGCTGTTGAAAATCAAAAGGGGCTGAGGAGAACATGGAGAGGAAAGGCACCAGCAAGTTTAATAGTGTTAACAGATATGAAATTTGAAATTTAGTTCATTTTCACTTGTAGCGATTTTTCTCCTCTAACACACACACACACATCACAAACACATACTCACAGGCATCAACCACGCACATACACACACAAACACAGGCATGCACACATTTAGTTTAGAGGAAGAAAATTGAAGGAAACAGAAAAGGAATGGTTCTGGGTTTTTGTTTGATTTTTTCCCCCACCTTCCCACCTCGGGCTAGCGTCTCCGATGGCTAGATTCTCCAACTGCCCGAATTATGCCCAGAAATTAAATACTCACAAGAACAACCTTAACTTACTTTGGACACAATGGTGTTTCATTTTGTTTTGAATATCTCCTAACATATATCTTTATAACGAGGCTTAGTTTTAGTCGTAATTCACCAATTTTGTACTTACGCATCAGGATATGCCGAGCCTAGATGAGTTACGGACATCATATTCAAGGGGGACAACTGTGAACTTACTGTCAAGTGTAGACGAAGGCTTGAGAACAAAAGGCTTGTGAAAAGGTAACTCTCAAAGTATAATATGTGTGTGTGTGTGTGTGTGTGTATGATATATGTGATAAGATATTCAGATCCATAATATATAAACATCCATTCTAATTTGCTAATAAAAAGATGGTCTAATATCAAAGTGTGCCAGGGAGGACATATAGATGGCTATTAGAGCCATTAAAAAAAAAAAAAGATGCCTAACATCCTTATCTATTGGGTAAGTGCCAATCAAAACCACAGTGAGATCTCATACCAGACTGACTAGTGTGGCTATAACTTAGAAATCAGATCATCCCAAGTGTTGGTGAGAGAGCATAGAGGAATTGCAGCCCTCAAACACTGCTGATGGGAATATAAAATGGGTTTAATTTGAAAAACCACGGTTCCTTCAGTTAGACGCCGAGCCACTGTTTGACCTCGCACTTCCGCTGTAAGTCTACATGCAAGAGAAATGCAAAAACAGCCATGGCAAAAGACACCTACACAGGGGGCTGGCCGTGTAGCGCATTGGAAGAGCATTTGCACAAGGCCTTTAGTTCAAATCTCAGTCTTGCATCCACAAATACAATTTAAAAAGGAACCCTAAAAACTATACACACTGAGGCTCAGTGGTGCTGACAATGCTAACAACTCAGAGATGGGTAGGAGGAACATATGTATGACCCATCCGCACAATGGGATATTATTAAAAAGGAAGGCAGAGCTGGGAAAATGGTCCAGTGTGTGCTGCTCACTCGTGAAAACCTGAGTTTGAGCCTCGGCACCCACATTAAAAACTCGGTGTAGTGGCTTGTGCATGGAATCCCAGCAATGGGGAAGCAGATAGAGGGAGAGACCCTGCCTCAAAAAAAAGGGGGGGGGGAGTGGAGAGTGGCTGAGGAAGACATCTGACATTGACCTCTGACTTCTGTGTGCACACAGAAAGGTTGCAGTAATATGACAATGCTACATGTATGAACCTTGATAGCATCCTGCTAAGTGAAAGAAGCCAGTCACACAAGGCCCCCATAATGCATGAATCTGCTCCTGGGGAACTGTTTCTAAGAGATCCTTAGGAAGCGAACAAGTACAGAATGTCTTTCTTCTGTATTAGTTTTTGAGACAAGGTTTCTCTGTGTTGCTCTGGCTGTCCCGGAACTCAGAACTCGCTCTGGAGACTAGGCTAGCCTTAAACTCCCACCTGCCTCTGCCTCCCAGGCTGGGATAAAAACTGTGAGCCCGGGGTTGGGGATTTAGCTCAGTGGTAGAGCGCTTGCCTAGCAAGCGCAAGGCCCTGGGTTCGGTCCCCAGCTCCGAAAAAAAAGAAAAAAAAAACAAAAAAAAAAAAAAACTGTGAGCCCTCACCACTGGCTTCTTCATTTAATTTTAAATATATTATTTTTGTTACTTCTTAAATTTTTCATATCTGTTTGCAATGTATTTCACTGCACTCACCTTTCATTCCTGCCTTAAAGAAAACTGACTTCCCTTCCCCCTAAGGGCCATCCACCGTCAATAGCTTCTCTTGGGGCTCATGAGTGCCCAGCCCCCACCATGCTAGAATGAAGGCTCCCTCGACCTTCCTTGTACAACATCCACGGTTGCTATGCTGTGAGTACATAAGACTCGCCATCTTGTCGTTTCACAGCAGCTCCGCCAACCCCAGAGACATTTGTTTCTCACAGATTTTTCTCCCCTTTTTCTCCGTGGCCCCTGAGCTCTTTTTGACCGGACGAAAGGTTCTAAGAGTGGCGATAGTTGCGCATGCGCAAATCCATGTTATCAAAATAATTGAATAGGCCTAGCTCGTTCTTCTCTCTGCCTTCCCTGTCCTAGGATGCTTCCCAGTTCCCTTCCGCGACCTTGAATTTTGGGTTAATCATCGCCTGATTAAACCGTAAAAAAATTTTACAGCATGTGTGAGATCATCAACAACTCTCATTTAGATCTTTTTAGTCTTTCATATATTTTAAAAGGTATATATAGTCTCACATTTTTCTTCTCTTATCACTTTTTGTTCGTTGTTTGTTTGGTTGTTTGTTTTGTTCTTGTTTGTTTTTGAGACAGCTTGTCGGGTAGGTTAAGGCAGCCTTGCACTCCCATGGAGCGGAGACTGGCCGCGAATTTTCGATCCTCCTACCTGTGTCTCCCAAGTACTGGCTTTGGCAAGTGTGCGCTACCACAGCCTGTTAAATCTCCTTTTCTCACAACTCACCATTACGATTTTAAGAATAACCTGCATTATCACATGAAGTCGCGTTAGGATCTTCATGTTTCTTAATCCCTGTGGTCCTTCTCCAGCCTACAGGCTGTTTCCCATGGTTTCCCATTACCAAGAATGCTGAATTGGAGACCATTTGTATGTGTCTTAAGAGTGACTGTGTACAGCGTGTGTGTGTGTGTGTGTGTGTGTGTGTGTGTGTATACACATGTATGTGTGGAAGAGGTGCATGTTCACATGTAGTGTGAAATATGTATCCCTATCCTCGGCTAGCTTCTAAATGAATGAGATTGAGACTAAGATTTATTTATTCAGCTGTAGTACAATTATTGGGCGAATTAGCCCCAATCTATTTTTCTAGTGCTAGACTGGCTACTTCCCAGCTGCTGTTTGAGTTTCATCCCGGTCACTTTTGCTCCATCAGTCTGTCCTTGGGGGCATTTCTCTTGGCCACATGCTCCTAGTCCATTGCATCTAATGGAGACCTCCTGTTCTCTCTCTCTCTCTCTCTCTCTCTCTCTCTCTCTCTCTCTCTCTCTCTCTCTCTCTTCCTCCTCCTCCTCCTCTTCCTCCTCCTCCTCCTCCTCCTCCTCCTCCTTCTTCTTCTTCCTCCTTCTCCCCTTCTTCCTCCTCTGTCTCCTCCTGGTCCCAGCTTGCCACTCCTAGCCCAATAACTGAAGCCCCGCCTACCTCTATTCTCCCTAGTGATTGGCTGTAGCCACTTTTATTCTGCAAATAGCTTTAAATAGGAGAGCAAGGTTTACACAACAAAGGTCAGAATTCATTTGTCAGGATGCAACCAGTTCTGGGGTTCAGAAGTTAGCATTTGTATATACAGCACCACACTAACCCCCAACATTGACATATGTGTGCAAATCACACATGTGTGCAAAAATGGAAGAAAAACAACGGCCTCAGGTATTGTTTTTAAGCAGCATGTATCTTTTGTTTGAGACAGGGTCTCTCATTGGCCTGGAACTTACTCACTAGGCTAGGCTGGCTAGGGATACCGTCAGGGACCCACCTGACTCTGACTTGCCAACTCTGAGATTACAAGTGCCAGGTACCATATTTGGACTTTTTGACATAGGTTCTGGACATGCTTGGGCTCAGGTTCTCATGCTTCCAAGGTGTGCACTTTGTGAACTAAGTTATCTTCCCCAGCCAGCCCTGCGCTACAAATTTTAGTGGCTATCACTGACACGTAAGCTCAGTTTAATTCGCTCCTCTAACCCAAGCTAATAACGGGAGTTCCAAGATCCTGACTTTCAATCTATTTAAAGTCTAGTGGTTAAGAACTGTTTTTGGAAGCACAGAAACATTAAACACTGCGGTTCACAAATGGTGGTGAGATGTCTCAGGACATAAAGTGCATCAGATGAGTGCAGTCCCATAAGACGGCCTTTTGTTACGTGAGTTTTACGCCTAGGCGTGTCCTGCTTTGTATTTTTCTCTATTAATTTGTTTTCTTATTTGGGAAAAGCATGGCTTCTTTCACTAAGAAATTATTTGATGGAGTTTCCCTCCACCCTTTTCAATATTCAGCCCTGCATAAGAAGAGACATGGGCATTGCAAAAACCCAGGAGAGCCTTCGCTTCTTATAACAAGGTTCAGATATGCTAGTTACAAACTAGAAGTCCATCTAACAGTCCTGGCTCCAAGCCGAACTCTCAAACGAGTGGAGAAGGAGAGGATGGCCTTGGTTTTTAAAATTCCACACCTGCCTGATGGCTGGATAAGCCACGGGAACATTGAGGCTCCTGTCGGCCTCCAGCTGCTCAGAATTTGAAGTCCACGCTGTAATCAAACTGGGATTATCAAAACCTCTCTTAATTTGGAGAGAAAATAACCTGTTACTTTGTGTGATAACATGGGAATCCAGAGAAATTCTGGGGTTTACTGGAGATTTATTTGCTCTACTGTGACTGACCAGTAGGTTGTCACTGGGGTCAAGATTGAACGCCACTGAATAGAAGCTGGTACGTAAGCTTCCAGTGCTCCTTGCAAAGGTACTGTTCTTGGGATGGCATTCCAATTCCCTCTCTTTGTCTTCTGTCCGGTTTCTATTCACAGTAGACTCTCTGGTCCTTCTGAGATAAACTCCTTTTCACTATTTAGCAATAAGAATCAGTCAAGCCGGGTTACAGCAAGAAAACTAGCTGTAGTTTTTGTATTTTTTTTCTCTACTTCCAAATACAAATATAAGACTCCCCTAATTGTAAAACTCACATAACAAAAGGCCGTCTTATGGGACTGCACTCATCTGGTGCACTTTATGTGCTGAGACATCTCACCACCGTTTGTGAACCACAATGTTTAATGTTTCTGTGCTCTGAAAACATTTCTTAACCACTAGACTTTAAACAGATTGAAAGTCAGGATCTTGGAACTCCCGGTATTAGCTTGGGCTAGAGGGATGAGCGAATAAACTGAGCTTACGTGTCAGTGATAGCCACTAAAATTTGTAGTGCAGAGCTGGCTGGGGAAGATAACTTAGTTCACAAAGTGCACACCATGGAAGCAAAATAACCAAATAATACAACTTAAGAAAGGGTTTGCTTGGATCACAGTTTAAGGGCTCGCCTATCGTGGTGAGGACAGCATAGTGGGAAGGGATGGGCGCATTGTAGGCCCCACTGGGAAGCTGGGAGAGGTCAATGTGGGTGATCAGCAGACTTTTATTCACTCTAAGACCCCAACCTCCTCGGTGGTACCAACCACATTTGGGGTGCGTCTTTCTTCCTCAGTTGACCCAATCCAGAACCTCCCTCGGAGACATATCAGGAGATTTGTCTCCTAGATCATGCCCCACACCCTACCAGACTGAGTCACCATTGCACAAACCAATCCGATTTTCCAGAACTGAGTTAAATAGGCGTCTTCTCCACATCCGGTTACTTTGGAATGTCAGTTTGGAAACCATTGTATTTGTCCTTGAAAATCCATACATTGAGTTGCTTACCCGACGGTTACTCGGTTACTCATATTTGGAGTGGAGTCTGTGGGAAGTGACAGATACCTGAGGGCTTCCCAGAGTTCCTGCTGTGGACGTCTCTTCATGTCCTGTGTTCTATCTATCTTCAGAATGGCCTCTGGAATAGGACTCCGATTCCTCCAATGTCTTTCTAAAGGGAGAGTGAGTGGTGACCTCGTTAAACTTCTTTGGTAATTGGAAATGTTTAAATGAGGCTTGCTAAAGCAAAAGACCCTCAGATGGTGTAGAATTAGGGGGGCTTCTTAGTGCATTTTGTGCCCCTGTTAGACAATAACTGAGGTTGAGTGAGTTATGAAGAAAAGAGGTTGTTTTGGCTCACAGACCCTGTTGCTGGGAACTTTGGGGCCAGGTAGTCATAGCCCGCAAGGACTTCATGCTGTGTTGGTGAATAATATAGAAGTGTAGGGGGAGTGGTGGCTAAGCATGTGAGGTGGCCTGGCTTCCTAACAGCCTACTCCTGTGGTGACTAACCTTGTCCCTCAAGACTTCATCCCCCAGGGCTTAAACCAAGCTCATAAAAATATCCAGCCACCATGAGTGTGTCCCACGTCCTTTGGTCACGAGGGTGCCCAACCCCCTACCCACCAATCCTGTAACACAATCACCTCCCAAAGGCCCTGAATCTTGACAGAGCTCCAGTGAGAAATTCAGTTTCCGTTTGGGCTTTCTTTATAAATACATCAAAACTGTAGAGGGAAACTGGTCTTTAAGTTTCTTATTTTAGCAGTCTTCAAACTGTGCACCTGGACCTCATGCAGAGAAACCTTCCTTCAGCTCCCGATCTTGGGTGTTTTAAGAGAATAAACATCTGAATTCTCGTCATTGTCCATATGTACTTTCCCCAAGATGAATCTTCCTGCTGGTGAGCCTGAGATAGTTCACATCTCATCTTATTTCCCATAATCCTCCTTTCCTCTTATGGGACGCTTACTAATTACTCATCTTAATATCCATGTTAGTAGGAGTTTAGTCACTAGTTATAGTTATTGTTGTAGATTTATAAAAAATAAAATGCTGTCTTTTATCCCCCACTAGGTCCAGCACCACAGTGCCCCAAGATACCTGCTAGATATCTTAATTCTCAGTCAGCAAAGCCTCACCCGCTTTGCTCCATCCCATATCACACTGCCGAAGGCCTCTCTCTGAGCCTGGCAGCAATCCCTCTACCTATCTAGTTCCCAAGGCAGGTTTCCATGCCAGAAACACACATCCCAATTCCACGGCGGCCCAGTGTCTCCTGCTGCCACACACTTTCCTACACTCAAACCGTCACATAAAAGAACACACAACACAATAACCTTTGACCCAATTGATAATTGCCCACCGAAACATTCAAAGCCCAGCACACATCCATCCCTTAGGAACATTAATAACAGCCTGTAAATACACAGAGTGGAATCTTAATGTCTCCCTCTCTGTCCCTCCTGTCTCTTCCTCCTGGCTGATCCAGTCTCCTCCCCTTCCTTCAAACTTCTCTCCCGCTCATCCTTCCTCAATGACAGGCCTCCTTCTATCCTGTACCTGCTCTCACCTGTGTTTTACAAATTAAGTGGGGAGAAGGTTCTGGTGAGGTTACCTGAGTCCTGTGTAGGCTGCCGTCCTTGGGGCAGTGGAATTAGCATACACGGGGCATAGTACAGATAACTCCAGGGCAAACCACAACAACTAGTTCTGTTCTGGGATGTAGAAACCTAGTAGCTGGGAAGAGGAAAGGAGCTGGATTTGTGTTTGTTTAGTTTTATGGATGAGGACATTGAGTGATTCTCATTCCGAGATGGGGATCCTCGTATGTCTACATCATGTGTACTCTAAGTCTTTCTTCAAAAACAGTGTAGACCGGTTGGCTCACTGGTGAATAAAGGTGCTCGCCACCGAGCCTGAGGGCAGCAGTTTCATGCTTGGAATCCACTTGGTGAGGGAGAACCAACTCCCGCAAGTTGTGCTCTGGGACCCACAAACATGCTGGGGCTTGCGCACCCGGTCGAGTGATGTAAAAGGAAAAAGTTAAATAAAACTGACAGAAATCTCCAACCCAGCCAGTTGTACAGCAATGTCAAAGGGTGAGCCTGAGGAGAGTAGAACGGCGACTATCACACAAGTAATACTGAACACTCCTAAGCTCGTTAAATAGCCAGAAAGATCTTCCGTGCAGTTTAAAAGATGTGCTTTATAATACAGGAATGAATTTATTTCATGATGTAAAACTCGAATCTTCCACAGGCAGGGGGAGGCCCCTGGAACTTCCCAGGGGAAAAGTACTGGCTATGTATTGGGTTTTTGCCTGTCTGTGATCAATAATTACATTGTTGCCATTGTTCTGCTATCCTTTCTTTTGCTAGTTAACCTCTGCATCTACAAAGATCTGAGATAAACTAATTAAAATGAGCAGCTGAGATAACCCGGAATGAAGAATAGTTGTGGTACTCACTAAGTTTATACGCCCCAATTTATCCTGACACTGATGGTTCAGATACTTTTAACGTTTGACCACCCTGCCATGTTTCTCCAGTCTCCTGGGAGAGTGACACTTCTGGAACAGTATTTTTCATCTGTTCCCATCTCTTTAAGTATTACATTGATGGAAAAACAGACAAACAAAATTGCTGCTCCGATTTCCTCACTTTAATAATAAGTATTCTTCTACACATTCATAAAATAACTAGATAATAAAACTGATCAAAAGAATACTTTTGAATTATATTTTGTAGTCATACACCAAAATCTGTAGTGTTATGTGGTTTTTTTTTTCTTGGGAAGGTGGATTGTATTGTAGGACTCATAATAGCAACAGTGATGTCACATACTAGGGGCAATGATGTCACATAATAGCAACAGTGACGTCATCGTAGGGACAATGATGTCAGAAGAGGTTTTTTAAAAAGTATTTTGACCATTTAATAAACATTTAAGCTTACATAGCTTTGTTTTATTATTTCCTTTTATGTGTGTGGGTATTTTACCTGCATATGTCTGTGCTCCTTCTGCATACAGTGTCTGAAGAGGCCAGAAGAGAGCATCAGATCCTCCAGGATTGGAGTTCAAATGTTTGTGAGCTCCTATGTGGGTGCTAGGACTCGAACCTAGGTCCTCCAGAAGAGCAGTTAGTGTTCTGCACCACTGAGCCATCTCTCCTTTCTTTATGCCATTATTTTTGATACGGCCAAGTTTGGTCAGGTACCCGGTAGGAGACATTAAAACAGAGCATATATGAAATTGAAACAATCCCCTGTAGGACAAACAGAACTGAAGCATATGTGTGAGGAGAAAATGAAGTTTTGCCGAGTCACAAATGGAAGTTTGTGACTGATAGGGAGGGGGGGTGTTAATGAACAATATAGTCCATTAGTAATGGTTTCATCAGGTATGTTACTAGGAGAACACCTTTCACTGTGCCTGAACCATGGCACAATGATTAAACCCTTGTGCTGATGATTGAAGGGAGATGTCTCTTACACCTCTCCAGGAGAGGTCATCGTAACCTGCTACCCTTTCTCCCCTCCCTCCTGTTCTCCCCTAAAAATTACTTATTCACTCGCCCATCTTAATTTTCTTCTCTCTAGAGGGACCCGTGTGTGTGTGTGTGTGTGTGTGTGTGTGTGTGTGTGTGTGTGTGCGCTCGCACACGCATGTTTGGAACTGTGAATGATAAATGTATGTTGTCCATTCTAAGGTTGTGAAATATTTAGCGATTGTATCTTTCTCCTCCTTTTTTTTTTCTCTTGAGACTGTGCAGTCCAGGCTGGTTTCAAACTCACTATGTAATAATCCAAGGTAGCCTCAAAGTAATGGCTATCCTCCTGCCTCAGCTTGCTTTCCAAGTCTATAATTACAGGTGTGAGTTGTTTCAGAAACAAGGCTTTCTACCTCAGCGTCTTCCTCCTCTCACGGGGCTCCAGTAACACAAGTATTCCACCATTAGTGTCATCCTCCAGACTTCTAAAACTCCATTCGTTCTCTTCAGTGTTTTGTTCCTTCCGCTCTTCAGATTAAACAGGATCTGTGTCATCAGGTTCAAGGTACCTTCCTCAGCCATCTCCAGTCTGCCGCCAAGCTCACCCTGTGGACTTTTCTCTTTTGTTATTGTAGGGTTTTTTTGTTTTTTGGGTTTTTTTTTTTTGTTGTTGTTGTTGTTGTTTTAGGTCTAGGATTTTCTGGTAGTTCTCATTACTCTATTAAGAACTCCTGCCTTCCAGCTGTTTGAGGGATATTAGCTTCATCTCAAGCACAGTTAAAACAGCTTTTACAAATGTCTCTGGAAATTCCAACATCTGTGTCACCTCGTGGTTGACATTTGCAGGCTGCCTTTTCTCGGGGCTGGCTGTGTTTGCATACCAAGCCGTTTTGATGTAAATCTTGGACATTTTGGGTTTTGGTTTCTGAGACCCTGGGTCCCTTGGAAAAAGTTGGCTCATTGGTTTTGCCTGGTTTCATCTGTTACATGTAGTTTTAAAAATCGCTAACGCCTTTGCCCAGAAAGCTGCTCTTCCAGCACCTCCTGGCTTCCCTTTCTACCCACCTTAAGCTCTGGGAGGTGTCCGGTCCCCCAGACTCCTCCTCCAAGATCCTTGAATCCTTGGATAAAAGACCAGCCAGTCAGTTCAGCTCTGTGCTGCATGTGTGTGCAGTGGTCCTAACATGACTTCTCGTTTCAAAGTCCCTGTGTCCCATGCGTGTACTATTTAGAAGTTGGTCTTGGACTCTGGCCGAGGTTGGTAATAGTTCTGTTCTTAGGGCCTCTGGGTTTGCCCCACACGTGCACAGCTCAAGAGTGAGACTGGAATGTTCCAGAGTCAGGGTATTCCCGTCATCTCTCTACTCTCTGTGGCTCTCCCCTGTACTCTAATGTTCTTCTGACAAGCATGTGATTTCTCTTGGAAGTTTTAGCCATTTGTCCTGCTGCAATATATTTTCCCAAGTCTGGGTTGTCCTCAGGACAAAGCAGCGAGATGAAACATAATAGCTGGTGCACAAGACAGCTCAAAATGCATTCCCATGCCACGTTCTCAGGTCAGTGAGTGGTGAAGAAGAGTGAGATTCGTTCACTGGAAATCAGGAAATTGAGACTCAAGTTAATTGTTCACCAGTATCCCATAGGTAGGTGGGTGGCCGCTGAAGGGGCCGTGTCTCAGGGATTCTCTGATCCCTGTGATGCTTTTCCCACTATAATCGCATGACAAAAATTAGCTTCTTATAGCCAGAGGTCCCAGTTCAAAGAATGGCTTGCTCTATAAAGCCAATGGGCATTGGTTTGGGGGTACTGAACCTGTCACAAGGAGAAAAGGTGAACTGGCAAGATAATCTCGGTATATACTCTGTCTTCCTGTGCTCTGCTCAGCATTGGTGGAGAAAACAGGAAGTCAGTACCC
The DNA here is from genome assembly GCF_021556685.1 of Rattus norvegicus. Lineage (NCBI taxonomy): Eukaryota > Metazoa > Chordata > Mammalia > Rodentia > Muridae > Rattus > Rattus norvegicus. The sequence continues at coordinate 18,133,502 of NC_141550.1, read as the reverse complement.
TAAGGTGTTGTAGGGCCTTGGAAGACTTGGTTGGGGATGAGACGAGCAGTACCAGGACGGGGCCCTAGGAATACAACAGCGACACCACAAGAAGGATGGAGAACTCACGCCCAAAAGAGGCTGAGCTATCTCCATGGTGCTGAGGGTCTCTCTAGATCTTGAGGGATACTGTAGGAGACAGGTGTAGCATTGGAAAACTCTCACTGAAAAGTTTACCTTCTCCCTCACCAGTGGGACATTAGCAGAGGCAGCAGATGAATGCCTAGGTTACCCAGGATCTCAGGATCTTTTCTACAGTTTTATAAATACATAATAAAACTCTTGCTAACTGAATCCAAGAACACATCAGAATGACCATTCACTATGATCAAGTAGGCTTCATCCCAGGGATTCAGGGATAGCTCAATATATGGAAATCCATCAACATAATCCAGTATATAAACAAACTCAAAGGAAAAAAACACATGATCATTTCATTAGATGCTGAAAAAGCCTTTGACAAAATTCAACACCCCTTCATGATAAAAGTATTGGGGAGAATAGGAATCCAAGGTCCATACCTAAATATAATAAAAGCAATATACATCAAGCCAACAGCCAACAGCCAACAGCCAACATCAAACTAAATGGAGAGAAATTTGAAGCAATCCCACTAAAATCAGGGACAAGACAAGGCTGCCCTTTCTCCCCCCTTTCTTTTCAGTATAGTACTTGAAGTTCTAGCTAGAGCAATTAGACAAAAAAAAAAAATCAAAGGGATACAAATTGGAAAGGAGGAAATGAAGATATCACTATTTGCAGATGATATGATAATATACATAAGTGACCCAAAAAATTCCACCAAAGAACTCCTACAACTAATAAACAACTTCAGCAAGGTGGCTAGATATAAAATTAACTCAAACAAATCAGTAGCTTTCCTCTACTCAAAGGACAAAGGGGGATGAGAAAGAAATTAGGGAAACAACACCCTTCACAATAGTCCCAAATAATATAAAAAAACCTTGGTGTGACTCTAACCAAGCAAGAGAAAGATCTGTATGACAAGAACTTCAAGTCTTTGAAGAAAGAAATCAAAGAAGATCTCAGAAGATGGAAAGATCCCCTATGCTCATGGATTGGCATGATTGACATAGTAAAAATGGTCATCTTGCTGAAAGCAATCTACAGATTCAATTCAATCCCCATCAAAATTCCAACTCAACTCTTCATAGAGATAGAAAGAGCAATTCTCAAATTTATCTAGAATAACAAAAAAAAAAAAAAAAAAACCCCAGGATATCAAAAGACATTGTCAACAACAAAAGAACTTCTGGGGGAATCACCATCCCTGACCTCAAGCTATACTACAGAGCAATAGTGACAAAAAAAAACACATGATATTGGTACAGATACAGTAAATCAGTGGAATAGAATTGAAGACCCAGAAATGAACCCACACACCTATGGTCACATGATATTTGACAAAGGCGCCAAAACCATCCAGTGGAAAAAAGACAGCATTTTCAACAAATGGTGCTGGTTGAACTGGAGGTCAGCAAGTAGAAGAATGCAAATTGACCCATTCTTATTTCTTTGTACAAAGCTCAAGTCTAAGTGAATCAAGGACCTCCACATACCAGATACAATGAATCTAATAGAAGAGGAAGTGAGAAAGAACCTTGAAAACATTGGCACAGAGGAATATTTCCTGAACAGAGCACCAATGGCTTGTACTCTAAGATCAAGAATTGACAAATGGGACCTCATAAAATTGAACAGTTTCTGTAAGGTGGAGGACACCATCAGTAGGACAAAATGACAATCCACAGATTGTGGAAAAGATCTTTACCAATCCTATCTCTGTTAGAGGGCTAATATCCAAAATACACAAAGAACTCAAAAAGTTAGACTCCAGAGAACCAAATAACCCTATTAAAAATGGGGTACAGAGCTAAACAGAGAATTCTCAACTGAGGAATCTCAAATGGCTGAGAAGCACCTAGAGAAATGTTCGACATCCTTAGTAATCAGGGAGATACAAATCAAAACAACCCTGAGATTCCACCTCACACCAGTCAGAATGGCTAAGGTCAAAAATTCAGATGACACCAGATGCTGGCAAGGATGTGGAAAAGGGGGAACACTCCTCCAATTTTTGGTGGGATTGCAAGCTTGCACAACCACTCTGGAAATCAGTCTGGTGGTTCCTCAGAAAATTACAAATAGTTCTGAGCACCCAGCTATACCAAGGACATATAACAAGGACACGTGCTCCACTATGTTTAAAGCAGACTTATTTATTTATTTGTTTGTTTGTTTGTTTGTTTGTTTGGTTGGTTGGTTCTTTTTTTCAGAGCTGGGGACCGAACCCAGGGCCTTGCGCTTCCTAGGTAAGCGCTCTACCCCTGAGCTAAATCCCCAGCCCCCAGACTTATTTATAATAGCCAGAAGCTGGAAAGAACCCAGATGTCCTTCAACAGAGTAATGGATACAGAAAATATGGTACATTTTCACAATGGAGTACTATTCAGCTATTAAAAACAATGACTTCATGAAATTCTTAGGCAAATGGGTGGAACTAGAAAATATCATCCTGAGTGAGGTAACCCAATCACAAAAGAACACACATGGTATGCACTCACTGATAAGTGGAGATTCCCCAAAAAGAAGCTCGGAATACTCACAATACGACTCACAGACCATATGAAACGGAAGGAGAAAGATCACACCAAGGTGTGGATGCTACAATACTACTCGGTAGGGAGAAGAGAATAATCTTGGGAAGTGGGTGGAGAGAGAGATCTGGGAGGGAGGGAAGGGGGGCTAGTTCAGATATGGGAGGAGATGGGGGGAAGTACTGAGGGTCAGGAATTTGAAAGTGTGTAGCAGTGGGGGACAGGGAACTGGGAGTAGCCACTAGAAAGTCTGGATGCCAGGAACTCAAGAGGCTCCCAGGACCCAAGAGGGAGGATATTAGCCAAAATATCTAACAAAGGGGAGATAGAACCTGTAGGGACCATATCCAGTGGACAGGCATGGCCCCCAGTTGAGAGATGATGGGGCCAGTCACCCACCTCAAAAATATCAATCCAGAATTCCTCCTGTCATAAGGAAATGCAGGGACAAAGAGTGGAGCAGAGACTGAAGGAAAGGCCATCCAGAGACTGCTCCACCTGGGCATCCATCCCATCTGCTGACACCAAACACAGACACTATTGCTGATGCCAAGAAGTGCTTGCTGACGGGAGCCCTGTATAGCTGTCCCCTGAGAGGCTCTGCCAGAGCCTGACCAATACAAATGTGGATGTACACAGAGAAACCTTAGACTGAGCACAGGGACCCCAGTAGGGAAGTTAGGGCAAGGACTGTAGGAGCTGTAGGGGTTTTCAACCTCAGAGGAAGAACAACAATATCAACCACCAGACCCCTGCAATGATCCCAGGGACTAAACCACTAGCCAAAGAGTACACATGGGGGTACCCATGGCTCCAGCTGGATATGTAGCAGAGGACTGCCTTAT
>NC_141550.1:17550000-17680000 GCF_021556685.1 Rattus norvegicus | reverse complement strand
TCCATTCCCCTTTTGGGGAGGGGAGGTTGAGAAATTTCAAAAGTTCTCTATTTCTTCATAATGTGTATAAACATTTAATACATAATGATTGTTGAACTCTCGTGATCCTACTCTGGTATGGCACGTAATAACAGATTCCTTCTGTACAACTGCCATTTTGGTGCCAGGTAACCCTATTCCTTCTTCACCCTCTCCTTCTGGGGGTCGAGTGACCACCATTGCTTTCTCCCCACCCCCCTACACTTGTAGTTCTGAGGATTAACCCCAGGGCCTTGTGCTTGCTAAGCAACCACTCTCTACCTACCTCTAAGTCACATCCCCAACCTTGTCCTATTGTCATTTACACAGCTTATTAGAAATGTGTCTCACCGTCAGTGATTAGGAATAGCCTCAGAAGATAGAGGTGTGCGTGTGTGTGTGCGTGTGTGTGTGCATGTATGTGTGTGTGTGTGTGTGTGTGTGTGTGTGTGTTGGAGGAAGGGTTTCTCTGTATAGCCTTAGGTATCCTGGAACTCATTCACTCTGTAGGCCAGGCTGGCCTCAAACTCATAGATCTGCATGCCTTTGCCTCCCAACTGCTGAGATAAAAGGTGTATGCTACCATTGTCTGGCAAGAGGACGAATATTTTAATAGGTGGTCAAGTAGTCCTAAAAAAAAAAAACCCAAAACAAACAAACAAACAAAAAACTAAAACCCATAGATGTACAAGGGCACTAGAAATAAGCATGTAAAAGTACACACACACACACACACACACACACACACACACACATACATCATTGAGAATCACTCTCAAACACAAAGAGAGTCTAGCAAAGAATCCATACCAAGAATATAGCGGGGCTCAAATTAGCAAGACTTATGAAGAAGAAACAAGTTGAGTGTGGTGGTGTCAGGCTAGCCTGCGTTACATGAAAGAAGGATGGGGGAGGGAGGGAGAGGAGCAGGAGGAGTACCATGCGCAGAAGAACCAAGCAGCTGACTGAAGGGAACCATGATGGTATCATTTTTTATTTTGGCTTTCTCTAGACAGGGTTGCTTTGTATGGCCCTGGATGTCCTGGAACTCACTCTGCAGACCAGGCTGGCCTCGAACTCACAGACATTTTCCTGCCTCCTTCTCCTCCTCCTCCTCCTCCTCCTCTTCCTCCTCCTCCTCCTCCTCCTCATCTTCCTCCTCCTCCTCATCCTCCTCCCCCTTCTCTGAGTTCTGAGATTAAAGGTGTATTCCACCACTGCCCAGATGGGGATTCCTTTCTTAAGGTCTTCTGGGCAAGCTCTTTTTTTTTTTTATAATTTGTTATTTTGTTTTCAAACTATGTTAATGGTGGATATAGTATGAGCACATGAGTGCAGGGACCCTGGAGGCCAGAAGAAGACGTCAGCTCTCCTGGAGCTGGAGTCACAGAAGGTTGTGAATTGCCTGTCCTGGGTGCTGGGAACCAAACTTGGGTCCTCTGCAAGAGCATGAGAGCTCTTAACCGATAAGCCACCTCTCCAGCCCTTCAGCAGGCTCTTCTTGAGAAAGACTGGAGTCAAACTGAACTTACGAAAAGTATATAATGTTAGTAATAAAGGATCTCATATCAGGGGAGTCAGTATGAGGAATTAAAGTAGGAGTGGGTTTGGGTTTGTTTCTTTTAAAATCCTGGAGTTGGTACCAGGGGCCTCGAGACTACAAGACAAACATTCTATTGCTAAGCTACACCCAAGCCCAAGCCGGATTTTTGAGACCCAGATAGACCAGAGTTGAACCCCTCTTTTTTAAGGCAGTGTGTCCTTAGTCTGCAGATCATTTTTCAGTCCTGGAAAGTGCTGTTTGAACTGTTAACAGAAAAGAAAGCAGCCATGTGTTACTTAGCCATCCACTGCTATGACAAAATACCAGAGACGATCAACTTGTAAAGAAGAAAGGTTTGTTTCGGCTGACAGTTTTCGGAGGCATCAGCTCATGCGTAGTTGGCCTGTTGGTTTGGGACCTGTGGTGGCGTGGAGCCTAGCAGAGCATCCTGTTCACCTGAAAGTGGCCAAGAAACAAAAAGATGAGAGGGCGGGAACCAGTTGTCTTACTGAGGGATAAGCAATCTGTCTTCTTTCCACTAAGCCCTACTCCCTACATATTGTCTATACACAATGCTGTCTCCCAGTTTTGGGCCTAGAAACCAAACCTTTAACCCATGAACCTTTGTATGTGTGCGTGGGGATGGGGAGGCTCATTCAAACTGCAGCAGGTTATAACCACCATTCGTCAGCATTTCCTAGATACCACAGTCCACGTGGCATTGCCTTTCCTTGGAATCTCTTTCTACTCACCCCCAGATTGAGAGGGCAGTGATCCACAGAAGTAATTGCACCCAGGTCCAGCTTGGCACGGCCACTGGGGTCACTTACAGGAGCATGGATGACTCAAAGGCAGCAAAGTGCACCCCAGAACACTCGATGACTCACAAAAGCCACCTCCCTGGAGCTCAATGTGCAACTTGCTGTTAGCCTCTCCTTTGAAATATCTCCTCTCCCCAGCAATGGCCTCCTGCTTGGATCATGCCCAGAGGTGGCATGCATGAGTCAAGTTTTGTGAGCATTCTGGGTCTTGCCTGTCTCTTGTAAATTTCACGGGTCCGCCATCTACCCTGGGACCACGTGTCTTTCACGTGTGACACCACTGCACATCTTCTCAGGCAGAAAAGTTTGGGAAATGGTAAACCTGCTCCTCCCATCCCCCTTACTCCAGCCAAGGAATTTTGAAGTAGCCCCCATTACAGTAACATTTGGAAGTGTCGAAATTACAAAGACAGAAATTCCACGACAATGTCACAAGGGGTCACTATCCTTGGTTTAGTTGGTAGTGAAAGTGCTTGGGCCACCTGTTTCTCCTTCCTCTAGCACCCGAGCTGCACTAGCTCACTCTATACATCACATGACAAGCCGAGGAATGCTCGCCTTGAGGATACTAGTGCCCCATCAGCTAGGGGACGTTGCTTTCTTACCCATAAATTTGAGATGAGGCCTTAATCTTTCTGACTTGGGTCCCTCACTTAAATGAATCCCTTTGGTAATTTTTTTTGCAATTTCAATACTCTTTAAATCAACGTTTGATATAATCACATAGGAAATCTAGAATCCAGAGCTTCTCATAGGCTAAGCATGCCTTTTACCAGTGAGCTGTGAGCTACATCCCTGGCCAAAATCCACTCTTGCTTAAAGACGCCCCAGATAGATCCCATACTCTTGTGCATGGCAATCCACCAATCTGAAAGATTAACCAGAGGAAGAACCCACCCGCCACAGCTGCCCAGCATCCAGAGCCTCAGTGACCAGAGCTCAGTAAGCAGGTGTTGAGGATTGGGTGCTGAAAGGGGTGTGCAGCAAACACTTGGCAAGCAGTCCTTGTTGAACGGAGTTTATACGAATGAGGAGGAAGATGTGGGGGGGGGGGGCACCTACGGATGTTTGCATGCAGGCATGCACAGGTGGGCTTTGGTATTGAGCCTGTCCTCAATACCTACGGGGAACACTTAGCATCCCGGGGAACACAGTGAGCTGTTTACTGTGCCTTATTAGTTGGCAGTGACAGTTCTTCCTGTAAGAGCGTCGCAGAGGGAGCTAGGATACAAGTTCATTTCAGCCTGAGTTCTTGGTACTGAGATCAACACAGCCAAGACTGCCGGGCATTCCTTCAGAGAAAGAAGTTCTCGGTCAGAGATGGCTGCCAGTCTTTCTGGTGCTTTCTCCAGAATCCTTCCTCAGTGACAATCGCCTAGCTCCTCATTGTTACAGAGAATGGCTGGAGTGCCGGACGGCTGCCAGTGACCCTTGCCAGTGGGTCACCAGGATCTTAAACATGGCGCCAGTCAAGTCCAAGGTGGGAGGCAGCGCAGCCGACGGCCATGGGGACCCGGTGCCAGTGTCACCCTGCTTCCTTGGAACACTGGGCTGTTTATCATGGGAGCCCCATCGGTTCAGGTTGGGAATGTGGTTTGTTTGAAGAGGAAAGAAAGACTTTATAGCGACATCCTGTAGTGTTTTCGTTGGCGTCTGAAGAATAATAGCCTTTCAAATGAAAGACACCTTCATATTCCAGCTGAATGATGAACATCAGAGCGAAACGAGGCTATGATTTATTCTCTGCCTTACTCAAGCCTCCAGTCCCGTCCTTTGAGAATTCTGTTCTCTTAATGAATTTCCTGAATCTGGTAATTTTTTAATGCCAAACACAGAGGGAGGGAGGGAGGGAGGAAGGGAGGGAGGGAGGGGGAGGGGGAAAGTTTGACTTGTTTCACGGGAAGTAGAATTTAAAGGGGGGGAAGGGGTAGAAAAATATCGTGGCTTTAGATGAAAGGTCACGTTTGCAGAAAATTTGTCTATGTCCATCTCAGCCCATATGAAGGAATGTCTTTGAGGATGGCCTTCCAGAATTAACCGTTCCTCTTTAGTTTTATGAAAACCCAGGATGATGTTCTTTGGTGTGCTGTATTATCATCAACCTCATTACCATCTCCTTTTTACTATATGGAGGAGGATGTGAACTCTCACCGGTGTGTGGTGTGCGTGCGTGCATGTGTGTGTATGTGTGTGTGTGTGTGTGTGTGTTTAAATGTTTATGCACGTGCCGCCAAGAAGCCTAAATTCATCTGCAGTGTCTCTCTTTCTCCAGCTGCCCCTCTTAACCCAGAACACCGACAGCCACCAATTGGTTAAAGCCAGATGGCCAGCGCTGGGGATCTACCTGTCCTGACCTCCCGAGCACTATACTGGTGATACGCAGCCCACACTGAGCATTTTATGTAGGTGCTGGGGCTGGGCCCTCACGCTTGTGCAGCAAGCACTTTATTGGCCAAGTCCGCTCCCCAGCCACTTAATTAGCACACTAGGCTTCTGTGCTCCCTGTAGGAAGTGCAAGTGCTGTAGTCCTGGGAAGCACTGCTTCATTATTTCTCAGACACTTCCTCCTTCCTTCCCACCCCCATTATCTGTTGGCTGGATTTTGAACTTCCCAGAGTGATTCTCCAGTTTGTTTTTTCCTACCACTCTTCTCCATACTGGGAGACTCCAACCAACATAAGAATTTGATATTTCTATTGAATAACTAAGTGTTGTTACATTTTATTCGTGTATTTATGTGCACGCACACGTGCATGCTCACATAAAGGTCAGCAGGTAATTTGTGGGAACCAGTTCTTCCTTCTACCAAGTGAGTCTGAGGGTTGAACTTGGCAGCAAGCATCTTCACCCGCTGAGACAAATCACTAACCTCTTATTGTTATAATTTTTTTCTTTTTTTTTTTTCAGAGCTGGGGACCGAACCCAGGGTGTTATAATTTTTTAATCTCCAAGATCCCTTTTGTGAATTTTATTCTTCTTTATATTGTATCTTGTTCTTGTTTTCTCTTGTGGATCTGAAGTCATTAGCTATAGTTCTGGGGGGTTTTTTGTTTTTGTTTTTGTTTTTTTGTTTTTTAACAATGTCCCTTCTGTTCTTTTCATTGTTTTAGTCTACTTTAGGTCATTCTGATATTTCAAACTCTTTTGTGGCTAAGTCACCAGCCACCACCTATTCTAGATATAGATATCTTTTCTCTGGAAACCTTTCGAGACCAAAACAGACAACTAGAAGCCTTGTTGGAGGTCCTGTGCATCTTCTCCCTTCCCTTTTGCCCTCTCCCCTACAGAAGTGCAGCGCTGAAGACATTGGCACTGGTGTATTGTACCCAAACCACCAAGGCAGCCTGCTTGCCTCCTCCTCCTCCTGCTCTTTCTCCTGCTCCTCTACCTCCCCATTTCTTCATCCTTTTATTTCCTCTTCTTCAGTCCTCTGCTTATTAAGAATGGCCTTATAAGTAAGGCCTCAGGTAGAGGTCAACAAAAAGGGGTGATGCAGCAGAATTGGGGGATTAACAAGGCACACAAACTAAAGCACCTTAATGATGTCCTCAAGGCCAACCTTTCCTATGCCAGCCCATCTGATGATGGTAGTGCTGTGTGACAACACTTTTCCTGGGGGGAGATGTAACACACACACACACACACACACACACACACACACACACACCTACTCACGCCAGAGAGGGAACCCATGACAGTATGGATGTCACCAAAATCCAGCTTTGTGAACCAATGTTTTTTTTTTTTTTTTTTTTTTGGGAAGAGGGGGTTACAGAGACAGAGACGGACAGAGACAGAGAGGGGGCCAGAAAAATGTCTGCAGTGTATAAGGAAGAACTTTCGGGGGGAAGTATAGTCATAATATTTTTGTGTGCTGTGTAAAGATTATCCTTGTGTTGTTCAAATAATTTCTCTGCCCTCATCTCGTTTAAATCTGGACCCAGCATTGTGATGCTTACATCAAGAATCTCCTGTTAGAGTTTGTGAAAACAATTCTTACTGTTCATTGTCTGTCTCATCAACAAATGCTTGTCACCCAGTGGCTGGGCAGAAGAGAGAAAAGAGCAGGACCTCCACCAGCCAAGGGAGGGAGGGGAGAAGAAGAGAGAGGCAGGTAGGTCACCAGGAGTAAAGAGGAAAGAATTCTCGAGAGTTCAGCAGAAATATGGGAGGCCCCAAATTGGAAGTATTATTGGGATTTTGGCTGCCAGAGAGCCAGATTAGCTTGGAGTTAAGATAGATCATTTAACTGCCCAGATATGAAGCTTAGAAATAAATCTTGGTCTCTCTGTATCGTTTTTTGGGAGAACTAGCTAGGATAAAGAATACAGCTGCCGTATTAATTTATTACTTATATTTATACTTAAAGTAATTCATTTTACAGGGAAGGGAAGCCTATTCCCTAGGCTGAATAGTTCAGCATAGAGGGTGGGGTATGCCAGCCAAGCCCCGTAACAGGTAGGGACTCAAGGATGCTGGGAGAACCTGCAGGCCAAGTCCACTTTGGCTTGTTAAATATGCCCCTCAGCCATTTGTCTGAGGTCTGAAACCCAACAAATGACAGCTCACAGAGCTAGGAACCTGGAGCACACTGCACAGCCTGCAGGTTGGAGGGTGTGTGCCCCTTCCAAGTGACTCAGTTGTTCTAAACCTTTTTCAGGCAGCTTGGTTGGGTTTTGCTTCTTCTAGGCAGCTGGTCTGGCTTTCAGAGTCTTCTTTGCAGCTTGGCTCTGCTCTTCTGAGAGGGAATCTTAGCTTTTCCTGCTTACAATGACCAGTGGGGTCCAGTGAATCTGGTCAGCTTCAGGGACTTCCTGAAGCTCTTTTGTGTTGCCTACCTTTCTGCTTAAGGAGCCTCACTGCAGGATGGAATATTGCAATCTCCTGGGGGAACCAATCCCCCTCCATGATACATTTTCTATAAAATAATGCAGTTATCTTCTGAATGAAATTTATTTACTCAGGAATGGTAACACACACCTGAAATCCCAGTGCATAGAAGGATGTGGCAGGAGCCTCAGGAGTTCAAGGTCATCCTCAGTGAATTTGTGATCATTCTAGGCTATATGAGACTCTACCAAAAAAAAGAAAAAAAGAAAAGAAAAAAAGAAAGAAAGAAAAAGAAAAAGAAAAAAGGAAGGAGAAAATGAATGAATGAATGAATGAATTTCTTCCTGGGATGAAATCATTTATTCACTGTTGCCCTTCTGGCATGACTAAAACATAATCTCAATACATGTTATTACCTCAGAAACAATAGTGAGATATAATGAAGGTTTTGACCAAGATCTCATATGAAGATATGAATTGTGAGATATAATACAGTTTTGTTGTAATTCGTTCCTGGCTTATAACTCCTTCCTCAAAGCGAGTTGTAGAAACTCTGAATTTGCCCTGCCTGTACAGGGTGAATGGTCTGCTTACCTCATTTCTGTGACAAAATGCCTGACAAAGGAAATCTAGGGAGGAGGAGGATTCACCTGGTCTCCAAGACTGGGGGGTAGAGTTTCTCAGCGTCGGGCGAGCTTGGTGACTCCAGCTGTCCAGGCAGGAATGTGAGGCAGCTGCTCATGTTATGCTAGAAACCGGAAGCAGAAAGATACGATGCTGGGGCTGAGTTTTCGCCCTTTCCCTTTCCCTCTTAGTTCAGTCTGGATCCTATACCACGGGTAAGCGTTCCTTCCTCAGTTAAACTGCTCAGAAAGCATCCTCACGGGCATGTCCATCCTCGTGTTTCCTAAGTGATTCTAAATCTAGTCAGGCTGACAGTGAAGATGAATCATCACAAATCCCCCCCACCCCACCCCGCCAACCTGACACGCCCGGACGACTCTTTTAAATCACGATGTTCTGTCTCTGGTTGTCAAAAGCTCAGAGCCACGTGAGAACACAGGATCCATTTAGTTCATCTTTGAGAACCTGTCAAATCTTAATGGCTCTAACATTGCTCAGAAGCCCCAAAGCCAAGAGTCCCTTCTGAGATTCGGGACAGTCCCTTAAGTATGAGTCCCCAAAAGAAGAAATATTCAGTTTTGAACTTTCTGTATATGGTGGAGGAGAGCAAGGAAAGACTGTACGGGAACGAGACCAAATCCTACTACAGCAAACAGCAAACCGTGCAGCTTCATGTCTGGCACCTGGAGCTGGCGATAGCCTCAGCTGTGTGCCAGCCTCTGGCTCTGCCGCCTGTAACACATGGTCTCTCTCTTGGGCCACTGTACTGGCTGGTTTTGTGTGTCGACTTGACACAAGCTGGAGTTATCCTAGAAAAAGGAGCCTCAGTTAAGGAAATGCCTTCACGAGACCCAGCTGTAAGGCATTTTCTCAATTAGTGATCAAGAGGGGAGGACCCAGCCCATTGTGGGTGGTGCTGTCCCTGGGCTGGTGGTCTTGGGTTCTATAAGAGAGCAAGCTGAGCAAGCCAGGGGAAGCAAGCCAGTAAGTAACATCCCTCCATGGCCTCTGCATCAGCTCCTCCTTCCTGTCCTACTTGAGTTCCAGTCCTGACTCCCTTTGGTGATGAACAGCAATGTGGAAGTGTAAGCTGAATAAACCCTTTCCTCTCCAACTTGCTTCTTGGTCATTGATGTTTGTGCAGGAATAGCAACCCTGACTAAGACAGCCACATTTAGTTGTGCATATAGTCCCATTAGTAGATGTCACAAGGGGTTGCCATATCCAATATATTCATTTTCCGTTTCAACTCACACTTGATTATCTCAGTTCTATGCAGTGGCTGCTTAGGCAACGTGAACCGACCATATAGCGCCTGGCCTCGCACATTTTCTAGAATTTGGTGCAAGCCCTATGACCCATACAACAGGTGGCATTCCCAAGACAGGCAGTTCCCTTTCACATGAATATCCGTTGTCACAAGTTGGGGAGTCCTTGGTGGGTGTGGTCTTGCCCTCAATGCACCCTACTGTTTTCTTTACAACTACACCTCCATACTCTGCACTCACCTTGTCTTTAAACCCACTTGTTCTCTCCTCCTTGCCAAAAATCTACATCTTTCATATCTTTCTGCCCTCGCTCACCGCTCGGGACCTACACAGAATTGGCTCTCTGAACCTTCCCCTGGGTTTCTATAGTAACTTACTTTATAGCACAGATACGCTGATAGGGAGCTGGCACAGCCTACCCGTCCGAACTCTTTCTAGCCTCTCTGTGTAGGTGCAAAGTTGATCGTTTACTTGCTGGGAAGGAGAAATCTTTCTCTTCTTGGCTAGCCTACCTAACATTGTGTTTCTTCTCTTCATTAAAAAAAAGAAAACCCCTCAGAATTTCTTTCTGTCTAGCGTGCCCTTGGGAGAGTTAAGGATAAACAGTTTAGATTGACTTTGCTCAAGTCCGTGGGCAAAATAAATCTTTTTATTTTCTTTGTGTGCTCGACTTTGGGCATGCCTCTCCTTGTCTGTTCCTGCAACCCTAACTCTGAGATCCAGTGGTTGATACGGAAATAACAGCTCGGGACAGAGTGACAAATGAATTTTAACTGGTCTCTCTCTCTCTCTCTCTCTCTCTCTCTCTCTCTCTCTCTCTCTCTGTAGTTATTTCAAGAGCTGGGTTTTTTTTTCCGCAATAACATTTATTTGGGTGTGGGTGGTACATGCCACAGCTCGTGTGCGTTCCGAAGACGACTTGTGGAAGTCGATTCTCTCCTTCCACCACAAGGAGCCCTGGAGAACTGAACTCAGGCTGTTAGGTGGGGCAGCAGACCACGTCAGCCTCCGTGCTGTCTCCCTAGTCTTCAAGAGCTGTTTTGGGAAAGACTCTCAAGGTTTATCCAAGCTCAGACTCCAAACGCAGGCACCATGTCTAGTCTGTAACCCATTCTGCTGCGGTCGCTATTCCGGGGTTAAGACTCGGAATTCTTCTCAGACAGTTTCATTATCAGACGTTACCTTGAGGGGAAAAAAGACATGGAAGGAAATAAAGACAGCCACAGATGATTGTGAGACACCAGGGAGGTGTCGGGAATTGAACTCTGGTTCTTTCCAAGGGGAGCAAGTGCTCACTCCTGCTGAGCCATCTCTCCAGCCCCAAATTACATGTTTTATACACTGGCCTCAGTGTTGCCTCATCTCCTACTTATACAAACAGGCTGTCAAGTGGTAGTCCCGTACTGTCTACTGTGACTCAAAAATTAACCTTTCCTCCTTACAAATTATATATGTGTGTGTGTGTACATATATACATATATATGTATATATATGTATATATGTATGTATATGTATATCTCCAATGTTTCAATGAGTGTACAATCTTCTCTCTGCTAGTGACAACTGGTATAGCATTTGGAGAGCCTTGTAAACTCCGGGGGCTTTAGTTCCTTATATGTAAAGCAAGGTTGGGCTAAATCAGGTCCATGTGGAAGACAGATGGCTCTGACCTATGAAATCTCTTCCCTACTGAGCCAGGACAAGGTTCCAGGCAGCACTGCCAATGACAGACTCGGCCAGGCCGTGGCATCTCCTAAAGTCCCAGGTTATTCCCAGCTTTGCAGGCACAATTACAGGTTACATCATCACTTTCTTCACACGGGAAGTGGACTAGGACCTGTGTGATTTCAGCGGGACTTGGCGTGTGGTACCGTACCAGGAATGAGGTAATCTAATTCCCCCCAGCTCCTGTTTGATTAGATAACGAGAGAGCCCACAGAGTCCGGGTATTAATACCCATCAACAATAAACATTGGAGATGACCGTGGATTCCTGTATCTAAGACAGTTCTGCTGTGTTTGGTTGGTCTCACCTGAAATCGCCACTCGCAGGAGATATAAGAGGATCATGAGTTTGAGAGCAGGTTAACGCATGGTGAGCTGAGGGCCAGCCTGGGCTATATGCAGTGGCTGTCTTAAAAAACCCACTCTTCAAATATCTCGCAAGAAGCAGCTTCAAGGAGGGGAGGTTCTGTTTCCCCTTCAAGTTTAAGAAGGGATACAGTGGCTGGGTGGTGGTGGCGCCTTTGATCCCAGCACTCAGGAGGCAGAGACAGGTGGATCTCTGTGAGTTCAAGGCCCCCTGGTCTACAGAGTGAGTTCCAGGATAGTCAGAGCTACAGGAAGGGGAGAAAGAGGAGGAGAAGGAGGAGGGGGAAGAGGGGGAGGAGGGGAGGAGGAAAAAGGGGTAATAATCAAGAAAGGATGGCATGGTGGCAGGAATATGAGGTTGTAGGATGTCACACAGGTGAAGGCAGGTACAAGATAGAACGAGGCCTGTCATTGGACGAGAAGGAAGGATGGGCAGGAGAAAAGTTTTAGAAAGGGGAGGAGACTGGATTGAGGCTAGAGAAGCAGTGGAGAGAACACGGAGGCTGATGTTAAGATTTCTCTCTGCACCTGTACAGGTTGTTATGAATGTTCTTTTTTTTTTATTCTTTTTTTTTATGAATGTTCTTAAGGGATGGATGTGTACAGGGCTTTGTACGTCTAGGTGGGCAATTATGTCTTATCAATTGGTTGTAAGTGAATTGTGGGGATGTATTGTACATTGGAGCATTTAACACATAAGTCTGGTTATGGGTTCCAGTTTGCTGAGTCATGATTTCACTGGGTGTCGGGAGTGTGAACAGCGTTTGTGACAGGAAGCCGGGCTAGTCTATAGAATGCTTGGGGCTAGCATGGCGTGGGGCCACACTGGCACGGCCCAAGGACCGCTATGTGAGTCTCGGGCGTGGTAACAACCGCCGAGGGGACAGAGTGTGAAAGCGGTAACAGGGAAACAGCTAGAGCGCGTGGATCCTCGGGAGTGGGAACTCGCAGGAACCAGGACGAGTGTCACCTCTTTTATAATTTTACAGCAACATGAGGTAGCGGGCCATGTGCTCTTCCCCACTTTTATTCTCTGCCTTCAACAAGGCCCCACCTCCTAAAGCTCCCATAACTTTCCAAAATACTGCTACCAGCTGCGGACCTGTTGTTCAACTAAGTAACCAAAGGGAGACACCTCACATTCAAATTATAACAAATGGAACTAGATGGGGGGGGGGGGGGAGAGGCAAGGGAGGGGCGAAGAGGGTAAATGATGAACACGTGTGAAGATGTCATACCGAAGCCTGTTATTTTATAGACTGATTAGTTCCAGGCACGGTAGGGCAGGCCAGTAACCCCATTACTCAGAGGAGGGACACACGGAGGCAGGAGGAGTGCTGCAGGTTCGAGGCCAGCCTAGACCATAGTGAGTTTCAGGCCACCTAGGTCTACATCATGGAACTCTGTCTCAATAATAGTAACTAACTTGATAATAGTGATAAAATATGTGCTACTATATTTGATATGTTTTTAAGCGATTCCTCTCTCTTTTCTTTTTTTTTTTTTTTTTTTTTTTTGGTTCTTTTTTTTCGGAGCTGGGGACTGAACCCAGGGCCTTGCGCTTCCTAGGTAAGCGCTCTACTACTGAGCTAAATCCCCAGCCCCCTCTCTCTTTTCTTAAGACAGGGTTTCTCTGTGTGTATAGCCTTGACTGTCCTGGAAGTCACTCTGTAGACCAGGCTGGCCTCAAACTCACAGAGATCTGTCTGCCTCTGCCTCCCAAGTGCTAGGATTAAAGGTGTGGGCCACCAATGCCTGGTGATTACTCTCTCCTTTTTATTTTTTTAAAATATTAAATGTATTTACTTCTGTATATGTGCTTGTGGAATCTGCTGTCTCTTTCCATGTTGTGCATCCTGGTGACTGATCTCAGGCTGTCAGGCTGGACAAAGCTCTGTAATGGCACCCGATGAGCCATCTTGCTGACCAATCTCTTATGCCTTATAACAAAGAGCCTGTGCCTTCTTTTCCCCTTGCTTCCCTCCACTCCTGTTTGCACACGGGTGCTGAGGAATCCATACCACCATCAATATAAACAAAGTGTTGGCAAGAGCATTCAATTCTATCGGTAACTTGTGCAGTCACTGGGAAGTGGTGCTGTCTGAGAGGACCAGAAATAGAGACAACACAAGAGCCCCAGGGTCTGATCTGAAATGAGAGGAAACATGGCAAGGAGAAACATCAGGAGGTAGTGTTGGCGCTGGGCGTGATAGTCCTTCTTTAGCCTGTACCACGTCTTTGCCTCACCAGCCTTGCACAGTCACTCCTGACATCCAGGACTAGGTTTTCAGCATAGCTGTCCCGCCACCTTGATAAGTACAGTAGTTTCCCCGAAGGGTGGGGATTCAAGACACTTCCTGTTCTGGTTATAATTTAATATCTCAAGTGTTTTCTGACCAGGGATGCAGACTGAACAAAGAAATCATAACTCAACATGTCATGGAGTAGACGAGAGATTATTGGGCAATTGGAATGCTGAGAGACCCAGGTAAGTTGTCTTGAGAAGGGTGGGGTGTAAGCCAAGATGTCTGCTGCTTGCCTGGAATCTCAGCGTGTGGGAGGTAGAGGCAGAAGGAAAAAGAATTCAACACCAGCCGCAGCTATATCGTGAGTTCAAGGATATCCTGGGCTGTGCGAGTCTCTGTCTCAGGATAACAACAACAGCAACACACACACACACACACACACACACACACACACACAGAGACAGAGGCATGCATACACACACACATACACACACACAGGCATGCATACACACACAGGCATGCATACACACACAGGCATGCATACAAACACACAGAGGCATGCATACACACACACACACAGGCATGCATACAAACACACACATACACACACACACACATACACACACACAGGCATGCATACACACACACAGGCATGCATACAAACACACAGAGGCATGCATACACACACACACACAGAGGCATACATACACACACACACAGAGGCATGCATACACACACACACACACAGAGGCATGCATACACACACACACAGAGGCATGCATACACACACACACAGAGGCATGCATACACACACACAGAGGCATGCATACACACACACACACAGAGGCATGCATACACACACACAGAGGCATGTATACACACACACACAGAGGCATGCATACACACACACACAGAGGCATGCATACACACACATACAGAGGCATGTATACACACACACACACACTCACACACACACACACACACACACACACACACACACACAATGGTAAGAGTTGTTAGAATGTTAAGTGCTAGCCTGGAATTGGCTCCAGGGACATGATAGCCCTATGACACACACAGGATCTTTCTCTCCTTGTAGCTCTCCTCTCTCCTGGGTGATGTCTTCTCAGACATGATTTCCCATCTTCTTTATCTGTGGATATAGTCACATGGGCACATCCCACCTTGGTATCAGTCTCCACTATGGCTTTCCTGCCTCCCCCTCCCCCTCCTCTCCCCCTCCCCCTCCTCTTCCTCCCCCTCCTCTTCCTTCTTTCCTTCTCCTTTCTCTGCCTTCCTACTACTAAAAAACGTCTTCTTCTGACTCTGTAGCTCGAATTACTGACAGAGGAAACGTCTGGCCATGCTCAGGTTCTGTAAGTCATGTCCGACCCATGTGGAGTCCACATCTGTCCGGCACATTGTTTCTGTCCTGTAGTATTTGTTTTTCTCCTTGTTATGACCAAATACAGTTTACAAAAGGAAGGAGGGTTTGCTTGGGCTCACAGTTTGAGGCAGAAGGGTCAGTGGGTTCTTGCCTAATATAGAACTTGGGACAGCAGAGGCAAGGTTGTTGCTGGGAAGAAGTCCACCATATTGTGCTTTCAAGGAATGTGGAAGACTTTGAAGCACTGGAGTAGAAAAACCATAAAATGCTGTCAGTGGAGTGATTCTAGGGGATCCTGGAAGGTGCTAAGGGTAATGTGTGTGGTGGAGGGCCAGTCCATGTGGATTCGAAGAGGAAAAAGGTCTCGTTAGACACTGGGCTAGAGGCCATTCGTGTGATATTTTGGTAAAAACGCTAATATTTGTGTGGATGTATTGTACACTGAGCATTTAACACATAAAAGAAATGCTTTCTTCCCGTGTTCTGAGAACTCACCTGAAGCCGGATATAAAAGGAACGAAGTCATTTCTTTGGTGGGGGAAATTTCAAGCGTAATGTTGAGCCTCCGGCGTGGCTATTGCCTGCCGATCACTTGTTTCAGGATTACAATGAAAAAGAGCAACAAATAAGGCAGAAAGAAATGAAAGCGTGTGCACTTTGGAGTCGAAAGAGCATTAAGAAGCTTAGGTCGGGTCCTGTGTGAAGAAGAAGCTGTAGTTGTTAATATTAGCACCATTGGGAAAAGACTTTCTGCTCTTCAAGGGAAAGATAAAAAAGGTACCCTCGGGGCAAGTCCCCACCCAGCTAAGCCTCCAGTTCGTACACGAAAGCTTAAGAGGTTGCTTGTGCCTAGAAAGCAGTTGTCAGCCCACAAGCGCTGCTGCTACCGTAAGTCAAGGGGGCGGGATCCATTGCAAGCTAGCAGCTAAACTTGATCGTGCCATCGAAATGATGCTGATTTCGGAGACGGAAAAAGATGCAGGATCGAGGGGGTGTCGTGATAATCTCTTGTGTTCTGTGTGGAAGCATCACCTATCCAAAAAAAAAAAAAAAGAAGAAAAGAAAAAAAAAGAAATCTGATGGACAATAAACTGAGCCGAGATCGGAAGGTGGGATATCCTGAAGAGAGAGAGAGGAACTCTGGGAAAGAGCGAGTCGCGCAAGGGATTCTCCGCCTGGACTCGGAGGACGGTGGAAGAACAACTGAGGAGAGGTAACTAGCCACATGGCAGACACAGAATAGTATAAACAGGATAATCAAGTTATTAGCTAATCGGGCAGCAAGCCTAGCTTACGGCCTCAGCATTTGTTAGTAAAATACAGGCTCGGAGTTGTTATTTGGGAAATAGGATGTGCGTGGAAAAGTCTGTAGTTGGGGAGGTGTTGGGGAGGGGAGGCATAGATTCTTCTTCCACAGTTTCAGAGAGCCACCGAGGCCAGATAACCTGCGACAGGATCAGAGTCTTGTGGGAAATCTCTGAGAGCCATTGAGGGTGCAGTAGATGGTAACGTCTGGGTTGTGGTAGAAGCCCCAGGATGCTGGAGATGGCAGAACCATGAGATACTGCCAAGGAGAGCTGCAAATGGAGAGTGGAACAAGCCAGAGAGGTGGGCAGGGGCTGGGGGTGGGGGTGGGGGGAGGGAGGACTGTAGACAGCAAAGCTGAAGGGGCGGCGCCATCTAAGTACTTGGAAAATGAAACCTCAGACACTGACCATGAACTGCAGGATTTGGAGTTTGTCCTGCTGGTTTCTAGTCTTGCTTTGGTCCGGTATTTCCTCACTCGGCTCCCTTTCTTCACTTTTGGAATGGGAACATACATTCTGTGCTATTGATTTTAATTTGAGATTATTTTTGTGTTTTCCTTAAGGTCACAAGTAAGAGACTGCCTCAAGTCTCAGAAGAGACTTTGGGTTGCTAAACCATGTTGAGACTGGACTAACGGTATTTTACATCATGAGCCTTTGAGGGTCAGGGACCAATGTGGTGGTTCAAATGAGAAATATCTTGCAAAGGCTCCTGTATTTGGACACCTGGTTGGTGGGTACGGTTTGGGTGCAGTTTTGGACTGGGAGTATTCTGCTTCTGCTTCCACAGTGCTTCTGTTCACCACTGCAAACCCTTCTGCTCTAGAACAGCAGTTCTCAACCTGTGGGTGTTGACCGCTTTGGGAAAGTGGGGGGAGCTTTTCACAGGGATGGCATATCAGATATCTGACATATCAGTTATTTACTTTATGATTCATAACAGTAGCAACCTTACAGTTATAAAGCAGCGACAAAAATGATTTTATGGTTGGGGTCACCACAAGGTGAGGAACTGTGTTAAAAAGTAGCAGTGTTAGGAAGGTTGAGAACCACTCCTCTAAAGCCATAAGCCGAAACAAACTCTTCCTTTTTTTTTGGTTCTTTTTTTTTTTTTTTTTTTTTTCGGAGCTGGGGACCGAACCCAGGGCCTTGCGCTTCCTAGGCAAGCGCTCTACCACTGAGCTAAATCCCCAACCCCAACAAACTCTTCCTTAGGTTGCCTTTTGGTCACGGTGTTACCTCACAGCAGTAGAAGAGTAACTAATGTATCCAGCATGCACATAGTTCTCCTTCCCCCATCCCGGCCCTTCACAGTCTTCTAGTCATAGGAAGAATGTTAACGTCACGCCATTTTGTCCCTTTCATATTAATAGCGTGCACCTCAAAATTTACCTACATTGGAAACGTTAGTCACAATACTATTATGAAAAATTATTATATAAACGGTATCAGCATCTGGAGGTGGAGGCAGAAGGAATTCAAGACCAGCCCCATAGGAATATAGTGAGTTCAAGGACATCCTGTGCTGTGTAAGACCCTGTCTCAGCCAAACAACGTGGGTGGGTGTGCACGCACGCGCGTGCGAGCACACACACACACACACACACTCACACACTCAAAAGTAGGAACTGTTACTGTAATTATTTAACTAGAATTACTTTTTGCTATAAAACGCTTTTCATTAATGTTTTTGTCTCTGAACTCAGCCCTCTTTGAATTACTCTTTCTTGTCTTTCTAGAAAAAGATGTGTGTTATAGCAAATTTATAACTATATAGTTTATCCAGCTAGCTCCCAAATAAATGAGGCAGTGACTACTAGATTAATTTGATAAGCTTACAGCAAGGCAGTTATTGGTCTGTTCTAATAATCTGTTCTAATGAATTCTAATAATTCTGTAATGATCTGGCTACCTCCCAACCAAAATCCCCAATATATTTGCATTTTAGTATTAATTTGGCTCCGTCAGCTCCAGGTGTTTTCTCATAGTGTCTGCTGCACCCTCAAACCATGGTCAATCTCCTCTTCCTCTCCCCTCTGCCCTTCCCCTCACTGTAATCGGAAGTCCAGCCCTGTTCTCTCTTCTGCCCAGTCATTCGCTGAACAGCTTTTATTGACCAATCAGAGATACTCAGAGAGTGACGTTTGCACAACACTGAAACAGGAGATTCTTAGAATATGCATCACAATTCCCTGTCTGCTTGCCAAGGGACACTGGGGCTGAGAAATCAGCATTTGAATAATATAAGGATAATCTTTACAGGACGCACACTAATGCTAAACCTATTGATCTGCATGGCTTTACACTCAGTCCCCGGCGGTGTGTGTGGGAACAGCGCGTAGAGCCTCAGTGCTTGCCTCTCCTCAGTAGTGAACAGTGCCTGGAATTCTTTCTTCAGTTAAGAAGAAAGAAGTCTTTGTGCTCACAGCATAGCTATTGTCTAGGGTTGACATTCAGAAGTCCCACTTGAAAGGCATTTCAGAGATGTCTGGCCCTAAGGCTATCTAGGAGAAAAATAAACTCGGTTCAAATTTCCCCCCTGGAAATCTAGAGGGTTTTAGTTTTGAAAATAGAAATAGTTTTGAGGCTTCCCTTTTTAAAAGACATCTTGAAAGACAGAGAGGGTGGGGAGAGGGAAGGGAGGGGAGAAGGAGAGGGAGATGGAGTCAGACAGACAGACAGACGAAAACAGGACTGGCTGTAAACATGGAGCAATCAGCAGAGCTTCCGGAAGTCTGGAAGAGGGTAATGAGTAGCGCATGTGATAAAAACACATTATTAGGAAGCGTGAAAATGTCACAAGCCATTATTATATATAATTAATATTTGCTAATGAAACAAGTGAAAACCCATAGTTTGACAAGTTGGCTTTTGTGTGATGTGTGATTCTCTTGGAATTTTTTTTGATAACTTCTTCCTCTCTTTAAGAGTGAAGTTTTATGTTCTGAATAATTAATTGCCTTTGGCAGCCCTTCAGATGAACTCTGGTACCCCCCACCCCGTGTCTATGGTTATGGGGATTGTGTCAGTCTGTTTGTTGCCTGATAAATGCTAAAGAGAAGCAGATTGAGGAAAGAAATATTTATTTTGACTCATAATTTCAGTTTAAAACCCCTGACCGCTTGACGGCATGTTTCTGAGCCTACATTAAGGAGAAAAAATCATTGTGGTGGAGGGTATCTGCAGGGGGCTGTTCACCTCATTGTAGACAGGAGAGAAAGGGAGAGGGAGAGAAGGAGACAGAGACAGAGAGATATTAAGAGTTTCCTTGTGGCCTTCCTCCTTTTTCTCCTTTTACTGAATCTCAGTCCCCAGCCCCAGCTGCCTGTCTAAGGTAAGTCTATACATCCTCTTTTACTAATCTTCCCTAGAAACATCAACTGCCCACATGCATGTAATGCACGCACACATGTGCGCGTACACACACACACACACACACACACACACACACTGATCCTCACAAATAGAGAAATGTGCTTTACTAATATTTGAGGCATCTCTCAATCCAGTCAAGTCAGCAACCGTGGTATCCATCAGAGGGGCACCCTTTTAGACTTCCCTTGCATTTCTGGAATTACTTTTCTCAGAGATTCATGTTGATCATTTCCCTGTCCCCCCACCCCCCAAGGTGTTAAGGACAACCATCCTTAGAAAAAGGGGAGAAAGGCAACCCCACCATGCCACGGATGAGCTAGGAAAGATAAAGGGCAGAACCAACACCTGGAAAATACGTGGATGATACTCTGATAAAACAATCACAAACTGAAAACACTGTACATCAAAATATATGTGACACATTTAACATAGAAAATACCGTAGTCTCTACGATGGGAAGGAAAGACGGGAATGCCTCTTCAATTCAGGAGGCAGAAGTAGGTGGATCTCTATGAGTTCAAGGCCATCTTGGTCTACATAGTGAGTTCCAGGACAGACAAAGCTACATAGATATTATCTCAAAAAATTAAATATGGGGTTGGGGATTTAGCTCAGTGGTAGAGCGCTTGCCTAGCAAGCGCAAGGCCCTGGGTTCGGTCCTCAGCTCCGAAAAAAAAAAATTAAAAAAAATAAAAAAGAATTAAATATGTGTGTATAAAAATATATACATGCATTTATATATTTATTTGTGTGAGAGAATTATATATATTTAATATATACTAAATATATTATAGCCTGCCTTATCGTACCATTGCCTCTTACAATCCTGAAAGCAAAAGATGGAGCTGTCTTATGGTTACTAGCAGTAGAGAAGGGTCCTTTGTAGGCATGGCGGGCTGTAAACACACAAAATACAGTGTGTGGCCACCAGGAGCCATGGCTGCTGCTGTTGTCAGGCATCTTGAGACAGGATCATATCACGGATATCTGTGATGACATCAGAACTCAGAAGCCAAAGTACAGTTTCCTAGCGACTCACAGCAACTTTACCCCATCATAAAAATTTTAAAAATCGATGGCTCTCCATCGCCTAGGTTGTTATCCTAGATAGTGCTCAGAAATACTGTTGTAACCGAATACTCCTTATCAAAGTCACACCTCTGCGTGTTTGGAAAACTTGGAGATAAAGCCTGAGTGTCAAGGTATTGGTGACTGACCCACAGCTAAGACGTGTTGGATCCTGGGTACTTGGAGGAGACGGAAGAGATGTTGCATCAGTTAAGAAGAAAGAAAGGCAACCTGAGTGGTATCCAAGTGGATGCTGAAGATGAGCCCCTCGGATTATAGCCTCCTGCCCCTCAATCCCACAAGCCTTTGCCCCTTGTAACTAACATAGTTCCTAGAGCAATGTTCTCTCTCTGAAAGCAGTGAGAACCTCCTTGTTTAAGGTACATTTAGTCAGATGTACCTTTAGCCAGACCTTGAGAACCAGTTCATCACTGCTTCTCCCTGGTTTGCACTCCTGTGCACTCCCCTCAGGGACCTTGCCAACAGGCAACCACATCTTGCCTCTGTAGGCTTTGAAACTCTCCATTTATGCCGCTTGTTTGACTGTGTTCAAATGGAGCCCTTGAGTCTAGACGTTCCCTTCAACTTCCTTTTCCTGGTAATACTTCCTGGTTTTAGCTCTGACACATGAAAGCCCCATCTTCAAAAGAGGAAAATGAGATGAACACATTGAAAATAATCACGTCTTCAGTGCCCATCGGAAGAAAAACAGCAGGAAGTGAGGAACAAGTTAGAGACACTTCTGAGTCTGACCAAAAATAAAATAAAATAAAAAATAGTTCCTAATATTCTGGTAGCAAGAATGAGAAAGTAATTTACATGGTTTTAAAATTATCCAAAAAAAGGGGAAAAGCTACAAGAAATATTTTAAGGGCACAATCTTTAAAAACGAAATCTCAGATATGATATAGTTTGTAGAATATTGAGATAAGGCATGTAAAGTTATTATGCTTAATATGTTAATGATGCTATAAAAAGGTTGAAAACATGCAAGTATAGATGAAGAATAAGTTGAAAAACAGGAAATCTAAGAAAAATCAAAAGGAAAGAATAGCAATCAAAACCACTAGCAGAGGGAAAGAAAGCATCGGACGGACTTATCTGTAGACGAGGCCAGAGGAAGGATCGGTGAACCGGAAGATATATCAGTGAAAGTTTCTCCAGCTGAACGGTAAAAAGAAAAGAAGGGAACAAACAAACAAAAGCAAGAGGACACAGTATGCAGTAACTGTGGAAAAGTTGCAGACGGTGTAACATACATGTTCCTGGACTTGCAGATGGAGAATTTTAAAAGCGCAAAGAAACAACTGAAGTAGTGAGGGCTGAAGGGTTTCCAAAATATTAATGATGGACACTGGACACCAAACCACAGATCCAAGAGGCTTAGAGAAACACACACACACGCGCGCGCACACACACACACACACACACACACACACACACACACACACACTTATAGAATATTTAAAGTGCAGAAAATAAAATACAAAAAAAAATCTTGACTGATGCACAGGAGAAACAGTTGGCATAGAAAAGGAATTAGAATTAAGAATTACAGCAGTTAAGATATCCGGCTGCTCTTCTAAAGGACCTGGGTTCAATTCCCAGCACCCACATGACAGCTCAAAACGGGATCTGACACCCTCGCTCAGACATACATGCAGGCAAAACACCAATGCACATTAAAATAAAATAAATAAATCGTTTTTAAAAATAATAAGGGGCTGGGGATTTAGCTCAGTGGTAGAGCGCTTACCTAGGAAGCGCAAGGCCCTGGGTTCGGTCCCCAGCTCCGAAAAAAAGAACCAAAAAAATAATAATAATTATAAGAATTACACGAGGCCTCCCATAGAAAGCTCACACAAGACACAAGCTTGGTTCACAGACGTAAAGAAATCAGTCTGGAACTAGACTGGAAATTTCTTCCCTTCTGGAGCCTTCTTACTGTCAGCAATGCTATACTCTTGGGGGATAATTGTTGGGAGATGTTTTTGTACACTGTGTATTCAGATACTGATAACTGTGACCAGAGATGTGGCTGTAGTCCAGATGTTGGCATCTTCGTTATTATTAATCTCAATGCTGTGTAAAAATTATTCTCCATCACCTCTGATTGGTTGATAAGGAGCTGACCAGCCTATAGCTGAGGAGAGTTAAGGCAGGACTTCCAATCCCAGTGAGGGCATCCCAGGTGGAGATAGGAGAGGGTGAGAGACTCTCCAGGGAGTTGCCAGAGGGTGGTCACCATGAGGACACAGACAGAGCAGTCCGGGCAGGACTGAGATGACAGGTAATGGGATGTGTGACTGGGCAGTACTTAGCATGGTTGGGTGAGGATAGATGAACGTCTGACCAGCTGTAGCGCTTGAAGCTTACTAATAAATATAATAGGTTTCTGTGTCATTCGTTATTTGGACACAAAAGAGGGCGTAGAAAAGCCGGTAACTATTCCAGATAACTCTCACCAGCAGGTTTACTCAGCTGTGGACCTTGTGTGCAACAATAATGACCAGCCAGGCCCACGAGGCCACCAGTGCAATAATGGTAAGTGTGTTACGGGGTAACCAACCACCTTCTGATTGGTACCGATGCCCACTCTGCAGGAAGGCATCCACATCTGGAGCTGTAAACCCAGATGAGCCTGTGGCTGGGGACCTTGCTGGCCTTGTGCAGAGGCAACTGTTATCGTTTTGCTAAATGAACAGGACATACCCATATCACGGCCTTCTAAGTAACCATGATTAAGCCCGTAGCTCGGCGCTCCTGTCAGCTTTGACCAGACAAACGTCTTTTTTTGTGATGATCACTGCAAAGATCCATAACTGGTCAAAGTACCGAGAATAAATAAATGCTCCACCAAAAGTGGGACAGCTATATCACCCCGTCTGAGGCCCAGGAGATACTCCAGAGAAGGGTGGTCTTAGAAAAACAAGTAGGAGAAGCTGGGAGGACCTATGGAATACTGACGTACAGCTACGGTGTGGGTGCTGCGCTCTTGAACACACGGTTGCTGGGATTACCTGGCCAAGATCTATACAAGACTGAGCCCCTCAACACTGGGCCACAGAAGGGGGAGGGGCCATGGGTCATCTCTCCCTAAGGATTTATACAAAGTTGATAGATAATGGAGAGATGGTTTCTTACTGATGTAGCCACTTACTCTTGCCAAGGTGCCCGTGGTCCTGCAAACAACCTTAATGAAACTAGTCGATACACACTTACACACTCACACATACCGAACTAATCTAAAATAAAGAATTTTAGAAGCTATGCCACTATCCAAATCTGAGCTACGGTTGCTACATTTATTTCAGACAAAGCAGACTTGAGAACCAGGAGAATTCTTATACAGAAGAACGTTATGTATCTAGAGGAAGGTCATTTAGGGGCCGGAGAGATGGCTCAGTGGTTAAGAGCGCTTACTGCCAAAGGAATAGGGTTACGATTCCAGCACCCACACATGACAGCTCACAGACGCTCCAAGAGAACCAGCACCCCCTTCTGGCCGCTATGATCATCTACCCACCATATGTGTGCATACACACACCCAGACATACACACATAAGCTACATATTTTTAAAGGTCACTCGAAGTGGAAATTTCTGGTTGTGTCATGTGACACAGACTCAACATGGCGTTTTGCTGAGGCAGACTCAGGTGATGTTTCGCTGAGGCAAGACCCGTGAGAGGACACGTGATGTTTGGAGAGAAGTACGAGTGGAATTCCACAGACGGCGATGGGGCTCGTGCAGAGCTAGCTGTGCAAAGCTTTGTTGGTCTCGTGTCTTCACTTCATTGAGAGAGGCATAGAAGAAAACGTCTCTCGACATTCCGGCTGGTTTCGGTTGCTCCTGCTGACTTGTGCAGGAGGCCTGACTGTTTCTGCTGGCTTGTGCCACCGCTGCTGACTCGTGTTTCCTATCCTGACAGGACTGGACTGGACTGCTGCTATCCTGACAATGGAGATTGGGACCTCCCCAAAGAACTTCTAAAAAGGTCCCCATCCCCTTGTCCTATTTACCGTCTTCTCTTCCCTAGCTTTGGATGGTGGGTGAGAAGGGGGTGTGGCACATTCAAGAGCCCCTATTAAAGTAGGTTTTGAGAGCTCTAAGCCTACGGTCACTTATTTAAGACATAACGTCCATTGCCATGCGTGCGTCTCATCACAGAGTATAATCAAGTGTGAAGCCAAGAACTCGCAGAACTTCGAGGAGAATCATGGATTCTGTTCTGCACCCCTCAGGAGTAATTAACACACAGACCCCAGAGAAATCAAGAAAATGCCACAGAATAGAACACCACCATCAATCTATCAGGCCACATTAACACTCACAAAACGCTGCCCACCTTACTTTGAACAAAACTAGAAATAAGAATACATACACCACAGACGCCAGCTCCTATGGTGGGATCGATTATTCTTCATACAGCAGAGCTGTGTGAAATGCTGAATTATACCTCTTCCTTATTTTGTGTGTGGTTTTTCTGCAGATGTCCTTTGAATATTTAAATTGTGAGTCCATTTAGAGTTTTATAGTTTCCCATGTCCATGACGGAGTTAGGACATGAATCATCGTAACTGCCCCCCCCCCCCACATACATGGGCACACAAATGCATCTTTCTAACAAAAGCCACCCTTGGTGAGATCAACAAATGTTCCCGTACAAGCGTCTCACCAGTGCCTCTGTCTTGCTGTTTGCCCTTCCCTCTGATCTGGTCTAGACCACTGAGGGCCGCTCTTTCAAACCTCAAGTCCACTTTCAGACAGCTGGGGAAGGGAGAGTACAGCCCCGCCACTTCTCCTTCATAGCTTTGAGCTCGGCCAGGTGGCCTTTGTCTGTTCATTCGGTTATAAAACCAAGAACATTTCCAGAGTCTCTGGGATGAACCAGACAGACCCTAGAGTACCTCGAGATGCTCACACCAATTGATGAAGGTGATTAATATCAACAAATACATCAAAATACAGAAGAGTGGTAACCTCCAAGCAGAGGCTGCTTGGAGAATGTTTCCTCTGTTACCAAACATATGATTCTGAGCCAGGGGCCCAGGGAGTGGCTACAAACCCAGACTTTCTCTCCATGCACATATGTGTCTCCCTTCCCTTAATTTGTAGGTTTTTTTGGGAGGTGACACAGGGTCTTATTTTGGCACCCAGGCTAGCTCTGAACTTGTGATCCTCCTGCTCCAGCCTCCAGAATGCTGGGATTAGAAGCCTGAGCTCTGCTCCTTATGGGACCCAATCTTTTATTGCCTCCATCCTCTCTCCCTGTAGACCAGTGGCTCTCAACCTTCCTAAAGTTGTGCCCCTTTAATACAGTTCCTCATGCTGTGCTGACCCCCAACCATAAAATCACATTTCGTTGCTACTTCCTAACTGTAATTTGCTACTGTCATGAATCATAGTGTAAATATCTGTGTTTTCTGATGGTCTTAGGTGACCCTTGTGAAAGGTCATTCGACCTCTAAAGGGGTCATGACCCCATGGTTGGGAACCACTGCCAAAGGGACTCCAGTTAAACAATCTGGGCTCTTGTTCTTAGGAGAACTTATGTAGAATTTCAGGTAACTCCATCCACTTATTCCTCATTTCTCATTTAGCTCTTCCTGGAGATTACTGTCAAAGGCTAGATAAATGAATTTCAGCAATCTATCACATTCTTTCCCCACAGTTTCTGTAAGATTATTTCCTGAGTCTTAAATGTCGCAAATTTACTTCCTTTCATTTGATTGATTGTATTTTCTTCCTCACTTTTCAAATCTTTTGCAAGCACTATGCATAGGAATAATTTACTAACTTGCTTTTCCATGTGTTTTTGTAATTCCACAATCACCAACACAAAACAGAATCCTCCATGCTACAGATTTAAGAATCAAAAGGTCTGGGCTTGAGTCCTGTGTGTGCTGTGCCTGTGTGGCCTAGGACCAGTCACTTGATCCCTCTAAGGCTCTGTAAGACAGAGCTGACTTCTGCTTTATTGATCACAGTGTTTGTATATATGTGGGCCCGATGAACAGTCATGTGTGCAAACATCTTCTCCACTCTGAAGAGAATTGCAGACGGAAGCTGTTATTAAAAGGTTATGATGAACTCAATTCAACTGTTTGCTTGTGTGTGTGATCCAAATGCCATAGAAATAGTAACTAGGAGCCCCGGGGCTCTTAACTACACAAGTTAAAAAGGAAGAAGAAAATCAAAGGCCTCTTATTCAACACAGAACACTTTCAAAGAAGACTCGGTGCTTGCCAAGGACTTGCTTGGTGAGGGGAAGTATGTAAAGGCAAGTTCAGAGGGTGGAGGGGCTTCACCAAACAGGAACGGGCTGGGCTGTAATACACAACTTCCTCCTCCACCCTGAACCGCCTTGCTTGGAATTCCTTATCTAATCAACTAGAGTCTTGAATCTTAACGGTCAAACTGTAAAAACAGCGTGCTCTGTCAGTGTGAATCCTTACAGATGCCAAAACCAATATTCCACCCAAGCCGGCTGTCACTCCTGGGAGGAACTGGATGCCACTTTTGCTTTCAAGGGGATGAGGAAAAAGCCTTCTTCAGAATTCACGTCTCATGGTTACAGCTGATCACAGAGATTAGCAAAGACACTAAATTCATGTTCAACCTACCTGACACAAATGGGAAGGGAGTGGGGATAGGAAGGGATGCTCGGCAGGTAAAGGCGCTTACAGCCAAGCCTGAGGACCCAAGTTGAACACCCGGACCCACACAGTGGAAGAAGAGAACCAACTCCCTCACGATGCACGCACGCGCACACACACACACACACACACACACACACACACACACACACACACACACTCATACAAATGAGTAAGTCAATAAAAACTAAGATAATTGTTTTTAAAAGAGTGCATTAGGGAAGGAAGGGTTTTCGTCATTCCTTACTTTTACCAGCTTGGTCATGTGTGTCATGGCTTGTTCTAGAAAGGCTGTGTTGGAGAATTCACTGGAAGTGGGCTGGGTGAGCAGACTGACTTGGCTAGAGGGAGGAACAGTGGAGGGAATTGGCAGGGACTAACTGCTTAACTCAAAAACAACAAAGATTCAGAGGATTTCTCCAGTTGTTAGAAATGCCTCATACAGTAATTTGTGGTTTTCCTTGCTCGTGGGGCTGTTTCTTGGGCCTGTGGGAAACCACGAGACAGTTAACTATGAAAGACTCACTAATTTTTCTCTTCCTCCTCTTTCTCCTCCTCCTCACCATCCTCCCCCTCATCCCCCTCCTCTGCTGTCTCTTTCTCTTCTTTCTCCTGGCACTGGCATATCCTACACACAGATCCACAGCGTTTCTGAGTGAGAAAGGGATTCGTGTGATTTGAACTCAGGTGGGATGTCGGCATGTGAAAGGCAGAGAGCTCCTAAAATTGTCCTGAAAGTAAATTGTTGAAGAAGTTGACACCGAAGATCTGTGCGCTGTTAGCACAGCTGGGTCAAGGATGGGTCCTTTGAGAAAAGGTTACTTAGAGGAAGCTTGCCCTTCAGTGACCCGGATGGACAGGGCAAACATCTCATGTGAAATCCCTTCCATAAACGGTTACTTACTTAAAGATGAGTAAGAAACGCAACCAAGGGCTTCCCACACACCTTAACATTGCTACTATAAAAACAAAACAAACAACCCTCACACCCAAGAATAACAAATCTGGGGAGGTGGTGGTGGAGAAGCTAACACACTGTGCCCTGTTGGCAGACATGAGAGATGGCATAGCCACCATGGAAACATTCTGTCTTGAATATCGAATTCTGGGAAATTAAAAATGTATCCATCATTTGATCCAGAAAAGTCCATTTCTGAGTGCACAGATCCTCCCCATCCTATGATAAGGTGAAATTCTGACTACTGTTGTGTTTGTTGGTTCTGAGATAAGATCTCCTATAGGGCAGGCTGGCCTCCAGTTCACTGAGTAGCAGAGGATAACCTTGAACTCCAGTTCTTCCTGCTTCTACCTCCGAAGTGCTGGGATTACAAGAACGCACCATCGTGCCCGGCTAAACCCATGGTAAGTCAAAACTACATCCAACGTAATGCGCTCAACCAGCCCAAGATCCAGGCTTAGTTACACAGCACATTCTAGGGTATTGGTTGCCCCCATCTTGATCACAGGGCTCTCTGAGAGTTGCTAATCCCTGTAGCTGCCCAGTGTTGCAAAACAGGGCTGTATTATATACATCAATAGCTTGGTGAAAGGTCAAAATCCAAAGTACACTTTCTACTGAATGTGATCCATTCACACCATTGCCAACTCTAGAAGCTTTAAGTCAAGCCATCACAGGCTGAAGGACAGCGTGTTGATAAAAGCATGGGGGCTGGGTGTGCCTTCGGAATGGTGTGCAAAAGCGCACGTAAACCCTTGGGTTAATCTCGGGCATCCGGAACGAACTAGACAGACAAAAGAGGGGAAGCAAGTAAGTAGAGTAGCAAGGAGGAAGGAAGGAAGGAAGGAAGGAAGGAAGGAAGGAAGGAAGGAAGGAAGGAAGGACGGACGGAGGCAGGCAAGCAGGAAGCGGGAGCATAGGGAGGGACGGAGGGGGTAAACCTTAGAGGGAATAAGTCAGACCCTCGGAGATGTTTGAATATTCATGCTTCTTATTACAACATTAGAGCAGCTCAGGTGTCTATGAACAAATGAATAAGCAAAGGGCAGGGCCAATTATCACATCGATCAGCGTTAACGGGGAAAGCCCATCACGGGCTATATAGAGAATGGCTAAATTCTGAGCTCGAAAAGCCTGAGGGCTTCCATGCTTTTTGTATGACTCAAACTCCCCAGAAGAGCATCGTGCAGCCTCCTGGGGAGGGGCGGGGGGACACAAAGGACTCAGCAACCTCAGGCTCCCCTCTGCCACCTGCCCCAGCTCCGGGGTTGACTCTGGCCCTTACTGCGGTCTCATCCTACGTGCCTTCTCCCACAGGGCTCTCTGAATAAAGGTCCTTTTGTCACATCCCATCCTCTAGGTTCATCCCAGTGTCCCAGGAAGACTTGCCCAGCCACCTCAGAAAAGGCGCCCCTCCCAGTGCTGGGTCGGAGGTTAGAAAGTCACCACATCTGTCCCTGTGTTGTGTTTGTGGACATGTGGTCTCATGGGAATTGCTCCCTCCGGTGCAGGGAGTGGGTGGTCCAGCTGACACCTCAAGGGCATCAGCAGTCGGTAGGTTCCACAAGAGGCACGGGGTTGAACATCCGACAGCATTTCTAGGATGAAACAAGGGTTTCAGAGAACTCCCTACTTCTCCGCTCTCCTGTCCATCCCACAGTCCTCCTTGTTTCCTGGTCCGATTCTCCTAGGGGAGCCTTCAAGTCTCATTTCTCTGCCCAGAGTGCCTCTCTCTTGGATTCCTACACACCTTCCCCACTTACCTTCTCCAGACCTTGCCAGATGATCTCCCCCAGCTCTCAGCAGTGCTCCCGGGCTGCCAAAGCTGAGGAAGACCTACAGACCTACCTATGTAGGGACATTGGAAGAAGGAAGACTCACTCTTCTTCACCTGCCTGTGCTTACCTACCAGCACATCTGTTAGTGTCTACTTCTTTAGGATTCCAGCTTTTACAGAAGACCAGATGAAATGCCCACGCTTGTGATTGAGCCACCACTACTAGACTCTTGGACCTCCCATTCACAGCTGCCCAGTGTTGCGTTAAATGGACCAGGGGAAGGCGGGAAAGGGTTGCAAGGTTGTCATTTGTGGGCTGTTGTCTGTTGGGAAAACTGCAATTTGGGAGCGACTCCTTTATGGGAATCACAGTATTGGGGTGGAAAACCGTGAAACGCTGGGAGACGTGCACGTGGTATCTGTGGAGACAGCCTATGGGGGTGAAGGAGCAGCTGCACTTGAACGACACCGAGGCCTGCAGGAAGGCAAGGAATTGCCAAAGGCATCATTTCTCATTTGCTGATAGCTTTGTCCTTGTGTACAGTGTGAATCACCTCGAGTCCTTTCAAGGAGTGGAGCTTCTGAAGAAAGAAATTGATAATTCAAAGACAAAAAAGGCGGTGGCAATTGTTGTGTTAGGAAACCAACTGGACCTTTCTGAGCAGGGACAAGCGGATGGCGACGGGGCACAACAGTGGGCCAGAAGTGAGAAAGCGAAGCTCTGGGAGGTGATGGTGACGGACCGCAGGACACTGATTGAGCCCTTTGATTTCCTGGCCAGCAAGTTTTCTCAGCCCCAGAACAAACCTAGCTTCCCTTTGCCTGGGAGGAAAAACAAAGGGAACTCCTATTCTGAAACAGTCCAGCCTTGAAGTGTCTGTAGCATGGCACAGGGTTCCGATTTAACATGGCCCTTCACAAACCTCCTCTGTGCCTTAGGGAACCCCTAAGTGGTAACTTAATGCACTTTAACGCAAGCTACTGGTTTATTGCTGTCGGAAATTATTTTGTCTTTATTTGAAAACTGTTCTTTTTTTTTTTTTTTTTTGGTTCTTTTTTTCGGAGCTGGGGACCGAACCCAGTTGAAACCTGTTCTTAAGATTGAGTTTGTTATTTATTCTGGCATCGGATCTCATTACAGATGGTTGTGAGCCACCATGTGGTTGCTGGGAATTGAACTCAGGACCTCTGGAAGAGCAGTCAGTGCTCTTAACCACTGAGCCATCTCTCCAGCCCCAGGCCGTACCTTCTAATCACTGTCAAGTAGTGCTGCACCCTGATGACCAAGCATGACG
Source organism: Rattus norvegicus (assembly GCF_021556685.1). Classification (NCBI taxonomy): domain Eukaryota; kingdom Metazoa; phylum Chordata; class Mammalia; order Rodentia; family Muridae; genus Rattus; species Rattus norvegicus. The sequence goes on along the minus strand of NC_141550.1, from coordinate 17,648,735 downwards.
CTCTGGAGGACTTCTTATTCAAACCACCACAGATGCTCTATGTGTATGGGATATGTATATGCAAAGGGGAGGGGCTGCAGAAGATGGCAACAGCTGTCTGACTTAATCCCTCTCTACGTTATATTTTGAGGCAGGGTCCATCACTGAACCTGGAGCTCACCACATCACCAAGGCTGGCTGGCCATCAAGCCCAGCGATCCTACTGCCTCCACCTCCCCTCGGCCAGGATCACAGGCACGTGCCACCTCACTTTCTTATGTGGGTGTTAAGGCTCAAACTTGGGTCCCTATGCGCATGCGGTTTACTCCCTGATCTATATTCCCAGCCCGCTAATTTTAAACACATGTTACATGTTAACACTTTGAATAGCTAGTTGCTCAATTAATTAAATAAGTGAAGGGTCACTACTAAATTTACTTGCAGATAACTGAGCAGTTGCCAATTGTTGATAACCTAAAAATTATTTCTGTGAATCTCTGTCTTGGAGAAACAAAACCTTTGTCACACAAGCCCACCTCAGATCTTCACTCCACAGCATTACCTGGACGAGTGATCAACTGGTAGACATTTTTCTGTTGGCGCACTCTGGATTCATTTCCTGTAACAAACTAAGGTAAAGGCTGTGTGAGACAAGCACCCCACTGGGTCTCTAATGAGGATGCTGTGTATACAGATGTACCAGTACTGGTCTGTGCTTGCCCACAACCCCCACAAGGCCCTGCGGCTTGCTGCAGTCCCTGCTGTCCACCTGTGTCCCAGCTGAGCTCCGGATACCCCACCAAATCAGTACCCAAAAAAGTACAGTATGTGAGCAGAAGGAACCCCCAAATGTCTCTTCTCTAGATGCCCCTGCAGGAATTCAGGGCACTAGCCTCAACCCTCAACTATCCACCCATGATGATGAAATGCATATTTAAACATTCCTTTAGCTATTTTTAGTTGAGTCTTTTTTTCTCTTCCTTAAATTGTGATTCTGTATGAGTGAAGACAATGAGTGCTTACCACAAAATAAAAAGAAATCTGTTGTGCGTGTGCGTGTGTGTGTGTGTGTGTGTGACAAATTGTACCCTTCTATCCTGTGAGCTCCAAGGACCGAGCCCTGGTCGTGAGGCTTGTGGGTAAGCACCTTTCCCTGCTGGGCCATGTCCTTGGCCTCTCTCATACTCTCTCTCTTTCTCCCTCTTTTCTTCCTCCCTTTCCTTTCCTTCATTCCCTTTGCCCCCTCTCTTTTATCGTCTCTTCTCTCTTTCCCCCTTCTTCTCCCCACCCCCTTTGCCTCCACTCCTTCTCCTTGCCTCCAGCTCTCTTTCCATACCTCTCCCCATAGTGATATGCAGGTAAGGCTCAACAACCATGGGACCCACATAACCCTCAACTTCCCAAGCCGCCATGACCTGGAGAAGAAACCCCTATCTTTTCTTCAGCCTCGGCTATGCTGTTACAGTAGCACACCGACTCTTTTAAAAATTAATTTACTTATTTTATGTGAGCACACTGTAGCAGTCTTCAGACACACCAGAAGAGGGCACTGGATCCCATTACAGATGGTTGCGAGCCACCATGTAATTGCTGGGAATTGAACTCAGGACCTCTGGAAGAGCAGCCAGTGCTCTTAACCGCTGAGCCATCTCTCCAGCTCCCTCATTTAACTATTTAGTGCATTGGGAGTAACTGCCCATTGAAAATGTTTAGGGGCCTTTTAACTCAGAGTCCATGAAGCATCCCCATTCGTCCGTCAGACTCAGTTGAATGCGCAGTGTGTGCTAAGACCGAGTTCCTGTGATAGTTACTAGGGCGACAATCATAAGCAAAACAAACATCCCTGCCCGGGAGTAGGAATGTCGCTATGCAAACAGCCATGGAAGATGGGTCTGAAGGCAGCCGCCCAAGGGAGATGAGACCACACGAGCTGATAAGACTTCCAACCAGAACCCTGCCTCCTTCCCTCCATGGAAGCTGAGCTAGGTCACTACTGACCTGGCACGAGTAGGAGTCCGTCAGCAAGATGGGGACCTGGAAGACATTACAGAAGGGACATGGTTATGTATACAGATGAGCCAGGTCATGACATGTTGGAAGAAGAGGCAGGTAGGAGTAGAAGGATGAAACGGAGCCAAGGACGGTGCCAGAACATGGATGCTGGGTTATGGTTTCCAGCCTTTCTCCAAGAGGCCGGTGTTCCTCAAAGTGGAACAGAGGTCAGGAGTTTATATTTATGTTGTGGTTCTGAGGGCTTATAACTTTATGCCTTTTTATTTTTTTAACTTTATGCTGCTTGTTGTTTGTTGGGAATTTGGGTTTGGTTTTTGACAAGGTCTCATTATGTAATCATAGCCAGCCTGGAACTTGCTACGTAGACCAGGTTGGCCTCGAACTAAAGGTGTGCATCACCCTGCCTGGTTTTGTTGTTGTGTTTTGAGACGCTCTCTCGGAATATAATTCAGGCTGGACGCAAACCTTATAATTCTCCAGCCTCAGGTGCTGGAATTGCAGGTGTGTACCACCACACCAAGTCAAACGTACATGTGTATTATTTGTATGATGACTGTGTGTGTGTGTGTGTGTGTGTGAGAGAGAGAGAGAGAGAGAGAGAGAGAGAGAGAGAGAGAGAGAGAAAGAAAGAGAGAGAGACAGAGAGAGAGAGAGAGAGAGAGAGAGAGAGAGAGAGAGAGACCATGTTTATATGATTCTCTAGAAGTCCACAGCAGAGGGTACCAAGAATCAATACAGGGACGAGGAGTTAAGGGTTGATACACCCACAAGGCTGTTTTTCAAGTCTTCTTTGGTATGGGGCTATCTGTACCTGTTTTACTTTTTGCTTTGCATTGTTGGTATTTGAGACAGGGTTTGCTATGTATCCCAGACTGCCCTTCAGCTATGAAGCCCATGCTGGTCTTCTGCCTTGCCCGTCCCTCAAATACTGGGTTACGGGCACATTTCATCAAACTCAACCAGGTAGGGTTTCCCTGCCTCATTTTCTAATGGCCTATGTCCCTCCAGCCCATGCTGGGTTCCCGAGGATTCTCAATAAGCAAGAAGTTCTATGGAAGTCAGGGAAGAGAGGGGCCCTGGGGAGGGAAAACCCTGAGGCGGGTTCTCGGACTCTCACCCGGCAGAGATGAGCTGCCTGGGTCCTTGTCAGCAGAACACGCTTCGGGAGAGTGAGTGGCTGTCATCCTAGCCTGTAGGCAGGTCTGGTGCACTGTTCATGTCCAGCCATGTGCCCTGGATCCTTTTCTGGGTGTGACCAGAGTGTTGGGGCTGTTCTTCTCAGGGGCTCCCAGACACATGCTATAGCCTGAAGTCGCCCTACCCTAGCCTCTGTGTCTCTCAGTCCCACAAATCCAGCACTGTGGCTGATTGCCCTCCCACCACTGCTTCCTCCCTCCCTACTCCTCCCCCAACGGGGTCTCTGCTCAATGCATTTGCCCATTGTCCTGCCACCATCATAGCTTCAGCAGAGAGCCAGTGTCTCTTGGTTCTGGAAGCTGGCAATTTCACATCAAGGTGTCCAAAGTGCTGGTTTCTTATGAAGCCTCTTTCCTGGACTGCAGATGGCTGACCTCTCCCTATGCGTTCTTTTGGTCTCTTCTCTGTGTGTATTTGTTCTCCGAGTAAGGGCTTCATCTTATTGAATGAGGGCCCACCCGAATGTTCTCGTTTTTAAGTCAATTTCAACTTCAAAGACTATTTCCAAAGAGAGCAGGTTTCTGAGGTGTTAGGAATTAGGACTTCGGGGTTGGGGATTTAGCTCAGTGGTAGAGTGCTTGCCTAGCAAGCATAAGGCCCTGGGTTCGGTCCCCAGCTCCGGGAAAAAAAAAAAAAAAAGATTAGGACTTCAACATACTAACTTAAGACACACACAACTCAGTGCCAAACACTGTAGTTCTGGGGTGACATTTAGACTTCAGGGGTCAATGTAACGCAATGGTACAATTAATAAGAAGCTCGGTGTGACCAGTAACTCATTTGTCCCGATTCCGACCCAATAACCCCTATTACAAAAGCAATAATAAATATACAGAAACAAAATCTCTGTGGTATTGGAGATTGAACCCAGCGCTTTACGTATGCTAGGGTAGTGCTCAACCTGTAAACTACATCCGGTGTGATGAATATGGTTTTAAGTATGAGATAAATCTCTAGTTTCTTGGGCAACCACTAATTGCCATGAAAGGAAACTGTAGCGTAGACATCGCAAGCGAAGCTGGACACAGTGGCATACACCTATCATTCTAGTACTTGAGAGGTGGGGGCAGGAAGATAGGGAGTTCAAAACCAGCCTCAGCTATAGAGTGGGAGTGAAACCAGCCTGGGCTACCTGATGCCTACCTGCCTGAGGATTATAACCGTGAAAATCAGTGAGCGTCAAGAAAAAGTAAGAGTGTCACAGTGACCCCCTCCACGTAGAGCAGATGACCCTGAGTCCGTCAAGTGTGACCAGCATGAGGAGGTCTCAGAAGGTTGTGAAGCAAACCCTGGATTCACAGCTAGCATGAGAACTGTCTTCCTCAGGCAAGATGGCAGACGGGACACCTGAAGGGCATGTTGGCCTGGCAGTCGTGAAAATGGACAGTCGTGGCTTTGCTGGTTAGGTCATTTGTTGGCTGGCATCTGAGTCACCTTGGCAGTGTCTTGGGCAGAGTTTGTTGAATGACTAAGGAAAATGCTTCAGCTTGTGTCTTTTACTTTTAATTTCATCCTTCACAGCCATGGAAAATTCAAACAGCTTCTGTCTTCATAGTTTCTAGGGGCATTGGCAGGACACCAGGCAAGTGGCTGTTTCCACAGAGAAAAATATCTCCTCTCACTCAGCAGGCACACTTCGTAATTTGGAAGAGTGCTTCCAGGAGCATTTTGTGGTGAGCGGGAAGAGGATTCTTACAGTTGAAGGTCAACCCCCCGATGAATATTTTTACCAGGCCAGCAAGTGTCTAGTAAAGATGTGTGTGCTGCACCCATGGTGACTGAGTTCTCCAGAGCCCACAGTAAAAGGGGAGAACTGACTCCCAGAGGTCATCCTCATTGGTGTCCTGGGAGAGCTTTGGTGACATATGTGCTGCCTAGTCCTATGTCAACCTGACACACAAACTAGCTATCAGAAAGGAGGGAACCTCAATTGATCCATAGGATCCCATGATTGACAGGGGATGATGGCCCAGCCCATTGTGGGTAGGGCCATCCCTGGGCTGGTGGTCTTGGGTTCTATAATGAAGCAGGCTGAGCAAGCCATGGAGAGCAAGCCAGGAAGCAGCACCCCCTCCATGGCCTCTGCATCAGCTCCTGCCTCCAGGCTCCTGCCCTGTGTGAGTTCCTGTTCTGACTTCCTTCAGTGATGAACAGCAATAAGGAAGTGTAAGCAAAATAAACCCTATTCTCCCCAACTTGTGTCCCTCGCTATCGTCTCGCCAGCAAGAACGCACGCAGACACCAGGATCCTTCTGCAGCAAAGCGTTTATTACATCTTGAAGAGGAGACACCCAGGGCCCAGAAAGGCGCTGCTTATAAAACCCTAGCACGGCGCGTCCACGCCTGATTGGTCGCTTACCCATGATCTCACTGGCACCCCCCGGGGTGGGCAAAGACTTGGCGCGAACACACTCTTGCACATGCACACACAGCTTGTTTACAGGGAGGAGCCGGGCTGCCGCAATGGAAGCCAGCGCCATCTTGTAACGGCAGAAGCTATTACGGCTTTCCACAAACTTGCTTTTTTGGTCATGGTGTTTTATCACAGCGATAGTGACCCTAACTAAGACAGCATTGTGCCTTGGTTTGTTGTCCTTAGAGAGGCCTTAGAGGGCCTTAGAGAACAAGGAAGAGATTTGAGGGACAGGATGGAGCCTAAGGCCTCATGCATACTGGGTAGAACAGTTGCACTGTGCTACACTCCAGGCTGGTTTCCTTTCTTTTCATGGCTGCATAATATTCCTTTGCATGCATATACCACGCTTCATCTATCCAGTCACCTACAGATTGACATCTGTATATTTTACAGTTTTGGGGTTGGTGGGGACAAGAATCTATCTGAGACCCTGTTTTCACTTCTGAGTGTGTGCCTGGAAGGGTAATTGTTAATCCTTACAGAAACTCCACGTTTAATCTTTTGGGGAATTACCAACTGTTTTCTACAATGGCAATAGCATTTTGCATCCCTGTAAGTAATGTTTGGAGGTCTCCATTCTGAATTCTTCCATCAATGTTCTGTTTCCTTTCATTTTTTAAAAAGTATTTTGGATGATTTTTTTAAAAAAATTTTAAGATTTATTTTTTATTTATCTGAGTACACTGTAATTATCTTCAGACACACCAGAAGAGTGCATTGGATCCCATTACAGGTGGTTGTGAGCCACCATGTGGTTGCTGGGAATTGAACTCAGAACCTTTGGAAGAGCAGTCAGTGCTCTTAACTGTTGAGCCATCTCTCCAGCCTGCTTTCTTTAATTTTATGCCCATAATTATGAGTGTGACGTGGTATCTCATCATTTCAATTTGGATTTTCTTTCCTTTCCTAAGAATATCATTCATTCATTCACATTCCTGAGACAAGGTCTGGTATATCCCAAACTGGCTTCCAACTCTCCTTGAAAGTGACTTTCGTTTCTTGATCCTTCCGCCTCATCTTTAGGGTGTTAGGATCAGAAGTATACACCTCCACGTCCAGTTCTACACAGTGCAGGGACTAGAACTCAGGGCTTTGTACCTGCTGGGCAAACTCTCTACCAACTTAAGTACATCCAGTCCCTTGATTTACATTTCCCTAATGGCAGTGTCATGAAGCCTTTTTAGCATATGCATGTGGACATGTTTGTGTGTGTGCCTGTGTGGATATGGGTGTATAGGTAGATGTGTATGCATGCATGTGTACATGTGTGGGCGTGGGTGCTTTGAATTCGGTGTTCTGTGCACTTCAGTGAGCAGGTGATGGGTGTGCCTTTAAGAGAGGATGTTACCTGAGTGAGCCTGAATATGATCACATGGGCCATACCAAAGCTCCGGGCTTAATGTTTTTAAAGAGAGAGAGGAGGGGGAAGAGGGAGGGGGAAGGGGAGGGAGAGGGAGATAGATATTAGAAACACAAGAACGATTTAACACCAGGAAGGCTTTTTTCACAGCTAGCTTTGAAGTCAGAGGTGGCCACAAGCCAAGGACCTGTAGCAGCCATGAAGGGCACAGACACCTTTGTCTTATGGCAACTAGAAACCCAGCTCCTTTATCTTTTCAGCCAATAATGGAAATGAGGTTGGAAGTGAATTCTTCCTTAGCTAAGCTCAGGCCTGAGGCAAGACTTCAACCCAGCCACCTCTTGATTTCAGCCTCATGAAGACCTGAGGAAAGAGTGCAGGTGTTCTATGCCTGGACTTCCAGCTGAAAGACAATACACACGCTAATTTAAGCCAATAAATGTATGGTAATCTCTGATGCAGCAAGAGAAAACTAATAGTGATTCTAGGTTCTGGGGAGATAGCCAGTAAAATGCTCACCTTGCAAGCATGAGGACCTGACGTTGATGCCAAGAACCCTTTTAGAAAAACCAGAAATGGTGGTATATGTAGGTAGCCCCAGTGCTACAGAGGCAAAGCTAGGCAAGATCCCTGTGCATCACTAGCCAATCAACAGAGCCAATTCCAGGTAAAAGTGAGAGACCCTGTCTCAAAACAAACAAACTAACAAACAAAACAAGGACACAAGAGGTTGACATCTGACCCACACATGCACATACATACATGTGCACAAGCACCTCCAGGCAGAGACATGAACATGTGAACACATGCATATCTACACACACACACACACATACACACACACACACACACACACACACACACACACTCCAGATTCTAATGATGGAAATAAAGAATGTATCATGTCTAGACCACAAAGGGTCATTGCCTCACTGGGAACTCTTCGGAGGATGCGCATGGTTTCAGGGGGGAACATTTACAGCCTCGAACCTGACATCCATTCTCCACCACATCAGTACCACCCACCGTGGCAAGAGACACCACTCCAGACTGCTACTGAGTGAGAACTGAGGAAACCCCAGGCTTTGGATGGTCTTCTGAGCCATCGTTTCACGCCGGCCTTGAGCCAACAGCTCAGCGGAATCATCACAACTGAGATGAGCCCCGGGACTTTTCAGCTCTGGTGTTGGTCCGCCGATGTCAGGACGCTGCAATGAAGAGGCATTTCAGATGACTGCCATCACAGAAGGCGGCTTCTTTGCTAAAGTAGTCAAACGATTCCTATTTCCTGCTTTGAGTCAGACCCCGAGACTGGTCTGATAAGGCAGGGCACCGAGAGTCTCAGCAGATGCACGAGGCTGCTTGCTTGCATCTGGGTAGATTGGGAAGCAGAGGGAGAGGAGTGTCTGGTAATAAAAACCTTCCACATCAGTACCATCTTGATACCTCTTTTTTTTTTTTTTTTTAAGATTTATTTCATATATGTGAGTACACTGTCGCTGTAAGATGCTCTATGTGGGTGCTATAAACTGTCAGGTTCTCCATGAGAGCAGTAAGCACACTTAACTGTTGGGTTATCAATTGTGCCCACGGTCATAGCAACTAGATACGTAACTAACTTGTCTAGAGAGGGTACAAGACGTAGGCGATAACACTGTTGAACTACTGACTGGATGTATTCTGGAACCACCATGCCTCTCTCTGGAGCCATGATGTAAATGAGTAGATACCCTTATTTAAGCTAGTTTGGGTTGGGTTTTTCTTTGCTTGCCATGGAAAGTATCCCGCTGGTACACTTGCAAGGAGCGGAAATCTCTGTCAGGCTGTCCTGATGTTTGCTGTTTCAACAGAAAAACAAAAAAGAACCAAGACATTGCTTTGTCTAGATTGAGTCCTTAGGGACTCACTTGAAAATGTGCTGCCCCTCTTCTGCAAGGCTTTAAGGCTCCGTTCAGAATCCAGGTGAACCAGGAGGCTGTGAGGACAGTTGGACAGGCAGGATGTTACCACAGCTGCACAGAGCGGGAAGCATTCTGAACTGACAGGGCATCTCTGCATCAGTGGGTCTGTCAGTCCAAGCTAAGACCCGAAATCTGGGTCAGTCCTATGCTCTGGATGCAATGGGACAAGGACAAGAGGAGGAAGTCTCCTTTAAGAGAAGAGTCTACGTCCAAACCTTGCAGCTCTTTAGCTATTGCGTTTAACACTGTGTCAGGATAGCTGAAGCCAAACAAGTCAACTTTCTTAAACCAATGGCCACCCAGGCCTCCATGCTCCGTTCTCCTGTTCACAGGGCTGAATTGTGTTAGCCTAATCTTTCCCGGAAGTGAGCTGGGTGTTATCAGAGAAACCTTCACCTCTACTCTACTTTCCCTCAGTTACACCTGAGAAGGGGGCATTCTGGGTAGGTAATGGGTATCACCTTCAGTGAGTCTTAAAGTAAGGCTAGGTGAGGGACTTGAAGGATAGGCCATAGGCTGGGTACAGTTCTCTTCCAGCATGCCAACAAGACAGGTTGGGGACTGAGATGTCTCAGGATCAACCAAAATGCTTAAGGATGTATAATGCCTTGAGGGGAGCAATGGCAGAACGAGCAGTTAAGGGAACATATCGCTTGTGATGGTTTGTATATGCTCAGCCCAGGCAGTGGCACTATTAAGGGGTGTGGCCTTACTAGAGTAGGTGTGGCCTTGTTGGAGTGGGTGTGGCCTTGTTGGGGTGGGTGTGGCCTTGTTGGGGTGGGTGTGGCCTTGTTGGAGTAGGTGTGTCATTGCGGCGTGCTAGCTTCCTGGAAGTCAGTATTCTGCTAGTAGCCTTCAGATGAAGATGTAGAACTCTTAATGGACTGAACCTCTGAACCTGTAAGCCAGCCCCAAATAAATATTGTCCTTTTTAAGAGTTGCCTTGGGGGTTGGGGATTTAGCTCAGTGGTAGAGCGCTTGCCTAGCAAGTGCAAGGCCCTGGGTTCGGTCCCCAGCTCCGAAAAAAAAAAAAAAAAAAGAGTTGCCTTGGTCATGGTGCCTGTTCACAGCAGTAAAACCCTGACTCAGAGACGAACTGACTAAGACACCGCTCTTGCAGAGGGTCTCAGTTGGATTCCCAGCACTAACATCAGGTGGCTCAAAACTGTCTATAACTCCAGCTCCATGGGGTCCGAAGCTCTCTTCTGCATTCCATGGGGACATGTGCACACATACACATACCCACAACTAAAAATAAGACAAATATATTATTAATTATTAATTATTAAATAATGCTAAGTGTATTATTTAACAAAATAATACACTAAACAATATTTAAAATGAGTAATGGCAAATGACCAGACGCTTGGTTAGCAGGTCTGCATGACAGCGGCCGTCCACAGGTTGGCTTTGGCTCAATATTGCGGGAGTGTGCATATTTTGAGGAGAGCTGCTGAAGCAGGGAGAGCAGCGTCCCGTCCAGCCCCTCAAGGATCTGTTTTGGGGTCTTGACAGTATTGAAAATGGAGATGTCACCGACGAGCCCTTGCAGAGGTTTTTTCCCATTCTGCCCTTGTCAGCAGATCTCGCTGCTTTAAATTGCCTGCCCGGCTTTGACACCAATGCCCTTCATCGATGTTCCTGAGACTCTGAAGAAAAGAAAAAGAAAAAAAAAAAAAAAAACAGACGCACAAACCGCCTCTTAGTTTTAGGATGGGCAGGCACTGAGCCACAGGAAAAGAGGGCCCATGACCAGAACAAAAGCGACAAAAACACAATTCTAATTCAACTGCTTCACCATGGCTGTCAGTCCCTGGGTCCTCATTGTTTGTAAGCGTCAGTGTGATACCTGCAGCTAGGACTCCAGGTCTTGCAGATTTTAAGTCATGAACACATCCTGTCCACCGTGCAGAGCATACCCCACAAAGACTGATAGAATTCTGAAGGCACGGGATGCAAATGAAGACAATGCAGAACACTTCGGAAAGAACCAGTGTGGTAGTATACACCTATAATTCCAGAACTCCAGAGGTAGAAGCAGAAAAAAAGGTGGGCTAGCTTTGGCTACATAGATGAGTTATCCTGGGCTTCATGATACCTTATCTCAAAACAAAACACAACCCAAACTAAATACTTAGGAAAGAAAAATAAAAGTAGATACATAACCATCATTACTACAGATCTTATAAAGGAAAACAATTCTTCTAGTCAGAGTACAAATGCCACCACAGACGTAGGGTCAGCTTACCTGAAGAGGAGAGGTTACGGTGAGTCTGACTTGCCCGTGACATGCCGGCAGTCCGGGGCAGGGCTTCTGAAACTTACATATTTTCAGAGAGTCTTACTGTCAGGCTCATGGCTGAATGGGGATAGTGGCTTTCATGGCTTTCCCACAAGCTCGCGGGAGGCAGGGGGCTGTTGATATACAGGTAAGTCAGGGTTGCTTCTAACCCTCAGAGTGGGCCATGCCAGGTCATTCTTCCTTAAGTAAAACCTGCCAGAGACATTGGCTCAGTCTACCTTCTTACCCACAGAATAAAACCTTCATACACAGGAATCGTAACCAGACAACTATTGAGTACATGGATTTGGGAAAATACAGATGTTGGCAGGAGAACCAAATGTGGATCTCCAGAGAAAGAAAAAGATGTAGTAGCTCACTCCTATAACTCCAGCATTTGGGAGACTGAGACAGGAGGATTGCCATGAATTCAATGCCAGCCTGAACTACAGAGTGAGACCCTGACTCAAACAAAAGAAGGAAGGACAGAAGGGCGGAAGGAAGGAAGGAAGGAAGGAAGGAAGGAAGGAAGGAAGGAAGGAGAAAAATAAAAGAATTGGGGAAAGACAGGTTGAATCATTAAGAGAGGTGTTTTTTCAGCTTTGGTGGAAATGTGTAAATTCTTGTCTCCATTAAGGTGTTCCTCAGAGTAAGTGTAAGGATAGGTGTGTAAGTCACTGTAGCCCATTAGAACCCCTACCCACCCTACTTATGATACAAAATAAGTTACTAATGCCACAGAGTACTGAAGTACTCCAGCAAAAACAAACGAACAATAACTCGATTTAACTTGTAAATACATCTGGGTACATAACTTCTTTTCTTCCGTGATGACCTTCTACTATTTTCTGTATGGCTAGGGTTCCACACTACTATCCATTGGCTGTATTTGCTGTGGTGATTTTAAGTAAAGATGGCGGACACAGGGAAGGTGTCTGCTAGTAGAAGGAAGCAAGACACAATGGGGAAAGTCGAAGAGTAGGTCAGGAGTCAAGTGATCCTTCATCCCTCTTCAACTGCGCAGAAAGGATGTCCTGTGCCCACCCGCTGCTAAGGGAAAACTGCAGCATACCTTAGCAACCCAGCTTACTTTCCACGTTGTTGAGTATGGCTGAGTTCTCCCTCAGGTTACTCATTTATAAGTGTCAGGGTTTGCAGACATTAGCATCTCTGAGATTGTGGTAAAAGTTTTATGTACCTAAGGAACATTTAAAAATCACTGGTTAGTGCCCAGCAAATCTCCTCCTACATTTAAAAAAAAAATGAAATACCATATTTGACTTCCTACTTCGAACTCCATAACTTCCGTGCTCTCTACAGAAACCTGGTATCTTAACAGAAGTGCTTGGGACAGGAAATTTCTTGGCCATGTCAGAGTTTGGTATATTTACATATTACATAATGAGATTTTGGGGGATCGGACCCGGGTCTAAACACTTTGTTAGGTTTCATATGTACTATATACACAGTGCCTTAAGCCCACTTTCTACAATATTTGAAATATTTGAATATTTGGGAAAAAATGCGCTTTCTAGTTGTGGTCTGTAACATAAGGACTGAGAGGGAAACTTAACGCTTGTTAGGGAGCAAACACTTTAGATTCTGGAGCATTTGAAGTTTCAGATTTAGGAGTCATGAGTGCTGTCATAATTAGGTTTTCTATTGCTGTGACTAAAGCAACTTGGGGAGGAAAGGGTTCATTTGGCTTACACTTCCACATCACAATCTATCATCAAGGGAAATCAGCACAGAAGCAGAAGGCAGGAACCTGGAAGAACCGGGAAGCAGGAGCTGGAGCAGAAGCCATAGAGGATGCTACTTACTGGCTTCTTCCCCGCGTTTGCTCAGCCATCTGCTGGGGAACAGCACCAGATCACGCCGACGTCAACCGTTAATAAAGAAAATGCCTGACAGGCCAATCTCACAGGGACATTTATATTTTTCAATTGAGATTCCCTCTTCCCAAATGACTCTAGCCTATGTCCAGTTGACATAAAAAGTAGCCAGCACAGGTGCTGGCCCAGTAGTAGCATTAGATATAACAAAGAACCCGTCGCCTGGATGACTGATTTGGACTAGATCTCTACTTGGAGAGCTAGCGCTCTGTCACCTGAGCTGCTGAAGTTGGGCAAACAGGACCAGTAATGGCACCCTCAGGGTCATGGTGTGTAGCCTTGGCCCAGACGAGCCTGTTGGCAGGTGCTGAGCACCAGAACATAGCAAGAACACGGGAGCAGATGGGAGGACACCTCCAGTGAGGACCATCTGCGAATTAGAAAAGTATTCATTATGTCAATTTAAGGCTGGGGGTAGGACAGGGGCAGGGCTGTCATCCGGCCTTGTTGGGGGTCAGTGACAAGCCTGTGTGCTGGATGGTGCAGCCCAGTTAAAACCCTTCAACTAAAGCCCCTTACTAAATGAGGGACCTCAAAGTCCCAGAGGAGCCAGCTTTAGAATGTGCCAGCAGGAGAGCTCTGGGGGTTAGCCCAGCCTCTCCAGGAGGGAGATGCTAATGAGTTAAACTTGGCTGGAAAAAGGAGTGTGAAACCCAAGTGAAGGTCACATCCTCACAGGAAGTCTTTCATTGATGGCGATTTCATGAAGGGATGACGCTGAATACTATTCATAAATTATTGGCAAGCTCCACCACAAAGATAGCAAGCGCCTTGTTGGAAATTTAATATATGAAATGGCAGCGTATACCTGGAAACGGGACTGTGAGATAGCCCATGGAATCAACACATCATCGGAGTGGTTGGATTGTAGGACTTACTCTGAGCTTCCTGGCCAAGTGACGTGCACCTATTCTCATGTTCCCTAGTCTGTTCCCCAATAGCCAGGGCTTCTGACCTCTTTGAAGACAGTTCCCGATCTAGTGGGGAAGCTTGTGACCTCCATCTGTTTGCCTTTCCTTGTTGCCCTGAGACCTGAACGGCAGAAGTTGGGGACACAGAGAACTTAAGGAACATCCTGCCTCTGGTTAAAGTGCCCACCAAAGGCCTGACCCAGCAGTACGAGACACCCAGTACACAGAAGAAGGCAGACACCTGCGAAGGAGGAAAATATGTGTTCTGTCAAATTGACTCCTTTCATAAGAAATCTCCGTTGGCCACGGTGATAGGAAATCGTTGAAGACGGGAACGAGTCATAAAAACGCCATCGGAAGTATTCTATTGTGACACAAAAGCTTTGTTCAAATGGGCGCGTGGGACTTAGGCCGATACTAATTCCCTGTGGTATTGGCTTAATGCCATAATAGATTTAAAACAGGCATCAGGATGAAGCAGAATAGCTTCCTCCCAGCGTGGACTTATAATTCACGCTGTTGAGGGCTTATCGGTGATGCACAAAGCACCAGGCTTGCCCCACCGCACTGCAAAAGCTGGCTGTGGTATTCCAAGGCCATAATCCTAGCATTCAGGAGATGGGGCGGGAGATGGACAGTTGAAGGGCATGCTAGGCTGTGAAGTGAGTTAGGCCTCCCCGTCCCAGCCTCTGGTTGCCAGAAGTTCATGCAAATGGACACAGACCGTACTTCTCAGGAAGGATTTGCAGCCTTAGAGGTAACAGCTACCTGAATGTGTGGGTGGGTGCTCGGATGGATGAATATTTTTGTGCATTGCCATCTGGGGCCCTGCGGTGGATTGACTATGCTTGGCCCAGGCAGTGGCACTATTAGGAGGTGTGGCCTTGTTGGAGTGGGTGTGGCCTTATCGGAAGAAGTGTGTCACTGTGAGTATGGGCTTTAAGACCCACCTCCTAACCACATGGGAGCCAATCTTCTCCTAGCAGCCTTCAGATGAAGATGTAGAACTCTCAGTTCCTCCTGCACCATGCCTGCCTGGATGCTGCCATGTTCCTGCCTTGATGATAATGGACTAAACCTCTGACCCTGTAAGCCAGCCCCAACTAAGTGTCCTTATAAGAGTTGCCTCCGTCATGGTGTCTGTTCATAACAGAAAAACCCTAACTAAGACAGGCCCCCTACTGAGCTTCAGAATCTACTCACTTTTCAATTTCTCCAAAGAAGACAGTGTCTGCCAATGTGTTCCCAATAGCTCTCAAAGGCTGAAGCACCCAACGGTCCGCACCCTGTTACTCCACAAACCACACATTGTGAAAGCTCTGTTGAAACAGTGCAGTGGTTGCAGAACACGCTCAAGTCTGATCAAGAGACGCATGGAAGCCGAAGAAAATCACTGGGGTCGGATTGCCCATGTCACAGACGGTCCTCTCAAGAAGTCACTCCTCGTCAATCTGAATTAGTAATATATCAGGAGCCCTTGACAGTTATAACGATGAGAGCGTACAGTTCAAAATGCATGAACTGAACATCGGCAGACTTCAAAGGAGTTATGTGTGACACACTCAAGAGTGTGTGAGCAGCATACACTCTACTTGATGGGCTTTGAGAAGAAAAGATGAGCAAAGCTGGGTGTGGCCAGGGAAGGAGCAGGGATGGAGGTGTGCAAAGATGAGCAGATGCGTGATATGAGACGTTCAAAGGAGAGAAATGAGGAGAGAGCAGAGCATGTACTGCTCTTTCACAGGGTTTGGGTTCAGTTCCCAGCACACACATCAGGGAGTTTACAGATGCCTATAGCTTCAGCTCTAGGGGTCTTAGGCCCTACTGTGTGCTCTACCAGTACCTCTACTCACTACACACACACACACACACACACACACACACACACACACACACACACTGAACATGATACACATAAATCTTTTTAAAAAGAATATATAGGGGTTGGGGATTTAGCTCAGTGGTAGAGCGCTTGCCTAGGAAGCGCAAGGCCCTGGGTTTGGTCCCCAGCTCCGAAAAAAAAGAACAAAAAAAAAAAAAAAGAATATATCATCATAGATATATCAATATCTATCTATCTATCTATCTATCTATCTATCTATCTATCTATCTATCCATTAAGATAGTGCCATTAGGCAGCCCCAGCTGGCCTAGAACTCATGATATATGTAGACCAGTCTGGCCTTGAACTCACAGAGATCTACCAGCCTCTGCCTCCCAAGGACAGAATTAAAGGCGTGTGCAGCCACATCCAGAACTTGAGTTTAATTCCCATTCTTTGCAATTGATGAAACAATTAGGGAAAACATTCAGTGGCATGGGTGAGCTTACCAGAATGCTCAACCTCGAGGACCTTAAATAACTGTTCATTATACAGTCCTGTGACGGATGAGCTGTATAGGTGAAGATGGTTCTACAAAGCAGCTGGAAAATCCCTATTACTAAGTGACACAGAGCGCTTGTAAGATCTTCATGTGGTGAGTTCCTTGTGTTTGTGGTGATGTACGGGGGAAAGAGACCACAATGCTCTCAATTACAAAGAGAATTTCTTATAAGCATCACCTGTCAATAAAAAAGCTTATGGCCAATGAGCTGAGCAGAAAATAGGAGGTGGGACATCCGGCGGGGATAGAGAGGATTCTGGGAAATAGAGGTGTGGGAGATTCGAGCTGGAATAAACCAGCTGGTAATTGAACTCAGAATAGAATAAAGGGGAGAATCCCCTTAGGAACTCTGAGGAGACGGATGTAAGACGATAAGAGAGGAAACCAGCCACATTGCTGAACCCGGGTTAGAATAAAAGGGATAATAAGTTAAGAGCAAGTCAGAGAACAAGCTGAAGCTTATGCATAGGCGTTTATTAATAAACAATTAGTCTCAGAGACATCATTCCGGGAGCAGGGACTGGGAAGATTGATTTTTTTTTTTTTTACAGCCAGTCATACAGAAGTTACAAAAGTTCAGTGCTCACAATCAAAGAAACTACATAAAACCCAACCTTAATAATAATGTATAATAAATATGCTTACTCTGCTTTTCTTGTATTTTAGAGTATGTTCTGTCTACTTGTATAAACAGTAGTTTGCAAGCCAAGCATGGTGGTGCTCATGTGTAATCCCATTACTCAAGAGGCTGACACTGGAGCATTAAGAGTTCAAGGCCAGCCTAGCTGAATACCCATTTCGAAACAAGAAAAATTTACCATGAAAATGTACTCTACGTTAAGATGTAAGACAGCTGGTAAAGATACCGAGCACCCAGGAAGCCCTAGATTCAATCCTTAGCACTCCATAAGCAAGGAACGGTATCTCACACCTGAAATCCCAGAATGTGAGGGGGGGGGGGAAGAAGGGATCGGGAGGCTCAAAAGTCCAAGATCATTCTCAGCTATATGGACAGGTCGAATGATGGATCTATGTCCGTGTGGGTACTGTATGTTGCCCCAACACTGACACCATCCCCTAATGATGATTACTCAGAATGCGTCTCCATCCCTTAGTAACATGCGGCTGCCCTTTGCAGAACACTGAGAACTCCATGCTATGCTCCTTCGGGAGTACAGACTAAGCTGATGACGAGAGGACACAGGGTACAGCATGAAGCATATTTTAGTGCACTGAAGATGATCAGAAATCATATCATCTAAATTATAGCATTAGAAGTGAGCAATAGGTTACATAGGGAAGTTACAAATAGTTAGAGGTTAAGTAACGTTTTGAAATAGCCTGTTCGAGAGGAAACGACAAGAGAAATCTTTTTTTTTTTTTTTTTTTTGGTTCTTTTTCTTCCGGAGCTGGGGACCGAACCCAGGGCCTTGCGCTTCCTAGGTAAGCGCTCTACCACTGAGCTAAATCCCCAGCCCAAGAGAAATCTTAAAAGCAACTTTTAACTGAGATCCGTAGCACGCCTCTAACGGGTAGCTCTTGGGAGATAGAGGCAGAAGGATCAGGAGGAGTTCAAAGACAGCCTTAGTTACATGGGGCTGCACGTGACACTGTCTCAAACAAAACAAAAGAAAACCCCAAAGCAAGTAAAGTCAAATCAAAGCCTTTGAACTTATCGACGTTGGTGGTGGGATGCTCCTGAACCCATTTCAAGAGGAGATTCTTGGGTTCGGTCCCCAGCTCCGAAAAAAAAAAAGAAAAAAGAAAAAAAAAAAAAAGAGGAGATTCCCAGGCTGGGAAAACAGCACACAGTTTGTGGGGTGCTTTCCACACAGCCTGAGGACCTGAGTTCGATTCCCCAGAACCCGCTAGGGAGGCCGGATGCAATGGTGCTTGCTTTTATGCTAGCCCTGAGCAAGCAGAGACAGGTGGGTCCTTGAGACCGTATGACCGGCCAGCTTAGCCTACAGGGTGATCTCCAGGTCAATGGAAGACCCTGTCTCAAAAACTCACTGCCCCCCCCCCGATACACTGTCCTTGCTTGCTTTCTATTGGGGGGTAAACATCATGACCAAGAATGACTCGGGGGAGGAAAAGGTTCCTTAGCTCTCAGTTCCACCTCACAGTCCACCACGGAGGGAAGTCAGGGCAAGAACTCAAGCAGAAGTGGAAGCAGAGACTATGAAGAGTGTAGCTTACTGTTCTGCTCCCCATGGCTGCTTTCTTATACCACCCAAGAACACCTTCCCAGGGGTGGCAGTGCCCACTAAAGCAAGAAAATGCCCCAGACATGCCTCTGAGGACAACTCTCAGCCAAGGTTCCTCTTCCCAGATGACGCTCTCCTCTGCTAAAATGACAAGAAACTAACAAAACCCACAACCAGCACTCATGCATAGCCCCCACGTATGCACCCCTGCACGTGCACATATATGCACACTTGTATATACATATACTACATATATATATCCCTGCCTTCAAAGAGCTTATACATATCATATCATATCAATCATATTGATCATATCATATCATGAAAAAAAGCTCTACCATCAATGACCTAAAGATAATACTTAAAAAGCACAAAATCTGTGCTCAGTGGGTAAAGGAGCTTGCAGTCAAGCCCAATGACCTGAGTTTGATTCCTGGCACCCATGAAAATGAAGACAAGAACAACTCCTGAAAATGGTTCCTTCACTTTCACACCTGATCGGCGGCAGCACACACACACACACACACGATAAATAATGTAATAGAACATTTTAAAAAAGAAAGAGAGAGAGAAAGAAAGAGAGAAAGAGAGAAAGAGTAAAACCAGCTCAGGAAAACAGCAACAACAAACCCTAAAACGTAAGACCTGAGAGTGAGCTAAGTGTTCCTCTCTGGTACATACAAAGCCCCAGCATCAAAATCAACCAGAAAAGGAAGGAAATTAAAAAGCCAAAAGCCCACTCTCAGAAAGAAACAAAGCCAATAAAGTCCTTACTAGACAGGTCAGGAAGAACAAAGGGAACACATCCCATAATATCGGGAATGAGAGATGAGTCGTGGCAGCAGACCCTACAGATTTTTAAATGACAAGAGGGGCGTGTTGTAAACAACTTTCTCATCGACAAATTAAACAACTTGGTTTAACTAGAAAATTGTCTTAAAAATACCCTTTATAAAAACAAAAATAACCCGAAGTCAAAGCCAATCTCGATTCTCTACATAGTAAAGAAATAAAATTCATAATTAAACAAAACCTCGGAAACGAGAAAAGTCCTGATCACGAGACTTCACTAGTGACTTCTATCAAACACTGAGGAAACAGTAACAATAATGTTGCATTAATTATCTTGGAAATCAAGGGGAGACACATTTTCCAACTCACTTTACCGAACTAGTATATGTCTAGTCTCTGAAGCGTGGAGTAAGCCGGGGACTCCATAGATGATAAAAGGTTGCTTTTGCTTTTCCCCATCTTCCTTAGGCCTACAGTACTTCTAGCAAATTTAACAAGTAAATATTCTCAGAATTCTGATTTGACAGAAAAGATTCATAACTTGGTGCCCATTACAGAAGGGCTAGTTATGGACATGTAGAAATTAACTCTAAAATAGAACGGAATTAGCCTCCCGTGTCATCGGTTTCAAAGTCTGGGTTCATCAATTAACATCTGGACTGCACAGAGTTCCTGTGGACTGCACAGAAAGGTCATCACAGGGAAGGCTGCTCTGGGACACCTTGCTCAGCAAAGCATGGGCCGGAGGTGTAAGTAGCTATTGTGAAGAGGTTAGACCAGTTCTGTTTCTATCCTGTCCATCACCCTGCAAATATTTATCTCTGTACCAATGTTTGATTTCACATGTTTAAAGACCTCTCCCCGCCAACCCCCATCAGCACACAACAGGATAAATTGTGCACATAATTAGTGGGGGGCAAAGTCCTGAACACAGAAGCTAAGCTGAACTTTCCTCTTGACGCAAGCTTTCATCAAATTGCAAGACTAGCGTTGTCAGTCCGTTTAAGTTCCCTGTAAAGCCCAAGCCTAGCATTTTATCTGTGCAGATCACAGTGCTTGCACTATGAAACAGGAGAGCTCAGCTTAAGCCTCAGTATCTATCTATCTGCATCCGCATCCCCTTTGTCTCCTCTCTTCCTGTCCTCTCACAGCACGGGAAGAACTGGTCACATGATCCTGCTGTACCTCAGAGGGCTGGGACAGGAGGAGGGGGACAGATGGATGCTGTCTTTGTGCGCTCTCTCCCATCCCCACAGAGCTTTGCTTCCCGTGTTTAGTTGCATGTCCTTAAAACTTCCTTTTTGGAAGGCAAATTTGTGGCTTATGGGTGTATTGACTGTTTTATGACGTTTATGGGTAATAAGATTTCTTAGAACATTAGTCCTGGGCTGGCAACTGCCAACTCAATGGAAAATTGCGATAGCAGGTTTTGTTTTTTAATCGTAAGTGCTTACCTCTCTTTACGCTTAGCTGCATAGCCTGACACTACAATAAACATGTTACTTTTATAGTCGGGGGTGGGGATAAATAACCACCAAGAAGGGACACGGTGATGGCTAATCTTGATTGTGAATGGAATCGCCTAGAAGATACACATCCGGGTGTGCCTGTGAGCTTCCTTCTGAAGAGGATTAAGGAAAGGGAACGGACAGCACTCTCCAACAAGTGGCCCAGACATGAAGACGTCCAAGGAAAAGCAGTGTTGCCTGCCTGCTTTCACTCCTTCCTGAGTGCATATGCCCTGCTGCTGCTGCTGCTGCTGCTGCTGCTGCTGCTGCTGCTGCTGCTGCTGCTGCTGGTGATGAAGATGACAATGTTGTTGTTGCTGTTGCTGCTGCTGCTTCTGCTGCTGACAATGTTGCTGCCACTAATGGTGGTGGTGATGGTGTTGGTGATGATGATGACGTTGCTGCTGCTGCTGCTGTTAGTGATGATGATGGTGATGATGATGATAATGATGCCACCGCTGCCCCTGTTGTTGCTGCTGCTGCTGCTGCTGGTGATGATGATGGTGGTGATGATGGTGGTGATGACGACGTTGCTGCTGCTACTGGTGACAATGACGACGTTGCTGCTGCTGTTGCTATCAGCCTGCAGCTTCCTTCACGTCCCAAGAAAGAGGGAGTGCCAGGAGCAAGTCAGGAGTCCTCTAGGTCTTTAGTAACAAGTCAGGACTCTTGAGGCTTCGTGGACTAAGTAAGCAGCTATCATTTCTCTGCTTCTACAGCCTGCAGACGGCCAATGTTAGCCTACTCAAATCCTATGGTGTAAGCTAACACATTTCCCCTTGTAATACACATACACCTCCTCCTCCTCCTCCTCCTCCTCCTCCTCCTCCTCCTCCTCCTACTACTACTACTACTACCACTACTATTACTACTATTTCTGTTCCTCTTGAGTGACAGGAGAATGAACTAGAAGAGTAATTTGGGGCCTCCAAGCTTGGAAAGAGAGGTGTGTTCTTGGCCTACTGTTTGGTACTTACTTGTTGAAGTTGCTCCCAACATTGACCGGGTCTTACACAATAGTCAGGTCAGAAAACTGCAGACCTCTGGTAATTCTGAAAGCAAGCTCACTTCGATTTTTAAGATCAAAGTAGTCGACTCAAAGGAATTCACTGAACTTGGTTCCCATCATGAAGCCTTCTCCCCAAACCTTATTGAAGATCGTCCAGCTCATGAAAGCATCCCTTCATATTTGGTGGTCTCTCTCTAGCTTGTGGAAGAAGGGACCATTGTGTAGATTCTGTGCACCCAGAAGTGGATAGACTTTGACTTCATTTTGAGCTTAGACTCTGAATTCTGCAAAGGCTGACACATTTCCCCTCCCTGAACATCACCAGGGTTGCCTCAGGTGGGTGTGAACGGTGGGCATAGTGGGAATGCCAGAACCGAGGGATGACCACTGAGAACAGCAGCAGCAGTGGAGTGGATCAACCTGAGCTTAGAGTGCTACAGAGGGCAGAGCTGCATACATGACGACAGACCTTTGGAGGAGCCCAGAAGATCTTGTGTGGGTCCTAGACATTGAAACAAGAAGCTGCAACTTTGAGGTTGCCTTGGAGACCCCTGGATGTTTGAGAAACCAATGTCATGGGCTATCTGCTGAGGAAAGCTGCTAACAGGGAGTGGAACCAGCCCAGGAGAAAGACGTTTGTTGCAGTCAACAAAGATTAAAAGGAGCTGGAGATTTGAAGACCTCACTGACATCAGACATGGAGATGCAGAGTTTGGAGTTTGCCCAGCTGGTTTCCTGTCTTGCTTTGGGAATTACAGTTCAGTGATTGGAAAAACCTCAGAAGAGCCTTTGAACTTTAGACTTTTAACATTGTTGAGACTGCTATAGACTAAGGAGACTTTGGAAGTTGGACTAAATGTACTTTGCATTATGCTATGTTTAGGTATGGCCCCCATTGACTCAAATTGTTGGACAAGCCTATTGGGGCCAGGGAGTAGAATGTGATGGTTTGCATATGCTTGGACCAGGGAGTGGCACTATTAGGAGGTGTGGCCTTGTTGGAGTAGGTGTGTCACTGTGGGTGTGGGCTTAAAACCCACACCTTAGCTGCCTGGAAGTCAGTGTTCTGCTAGCAGCCTTCAGATGAAGATGTAGAACTCTCAGCTCCTCCTGCACCATGCCTGCCTGAAAGGCCCCATGTTCCCGCTTTGATAATACTGGACTGAACATCCGAATCTGTAAGCCAACCCCAACTAAATTTTGTCTTATAAGAGTTGCCTTGGTCATGGTCTCTATTCACAGCAGTAAAACCCTAACTAAGACAACTACACATGAAATACATTTAAATAATTTTTTTTAAAAAACCACTCATTCTCCCAAATCAAAAAATATATATCAGGGATCAGCCGTCTCATCTTGAACAGGTCACTCAATTTCTGTGAGTCCCAGTTTTTACACCTAAAAAGTCAACTTGAGAAACCTTTGTGTGGTGGTTTGAATGTGTTTGGCCCACGATAAGTGTCTTTATTAGAAGGTGTGGCTTTGTTAGAATAGGTGTGGCCTTGTTGGAGGAAGTGTGTTACTGAGACAAAGGTGGGTTTTGAGGGCTACTAGTGCTCAAGCTTCTCCTAATGTGGAAGACAGAGCCTCCTCCAGGCTGCCTGTGGAAGAGAGGCTTCTCCTGGCTGCCTGTGGAAGAGAGGCTTCTCCTGGCTGCCTGTGGAAGAGAGGCTTCTCCTGGCTGCCTGTGGAAGAGAGGCTTCTCCTGGCTGCCTGTGGAAGAGAGGCTTCTCCTGGCTGCCTGTGGAAGAGAGGCTTCTCCTGGCTGCCTGTGGAAGAGAGGCTTCTCCTGGCTGCCTGTGGAAGAGAGGCTTCTCCTGGCTGCCTGTGGAAGAGAGGCTTCTCCTGGCTGCCTGTGGAAGAGAGGCTTCTCCTGGCTGCCTGTGGAAGAGAGGCTTCTCCTGGCTGCCTTTGCATCAAGATGTAGACCTCTCAGCTTCTCCTCCAGCACCTTGCCTGCCTGCCCACTGCCATGCTTCCTGCCATGATGATAATGGATTGTAAGCCAGTCCCAATTAAATGTTCTTTTATAAGAGTTACCTAGACTATGTTGTTTCTTCACATCAATGGAAACCCTAAGACTCCTTCAAGATGTTGTAAAGATCAAAAGAATGGGTTTCTTTCTAAAGTTAGGCAAACGTTGTGACATGCTAGTCCCATTGCATTCTTTAATGGGCTTCTTGCTGCCACAGGCTCCTTTCGGTGACAAAATGAGCACAGAATACATCTGATGACCATGGGATACAATTGGCTCCTGTAGGACCCAAGCCCTATGATTCTGGACCCATAAAGCCTTCTGTATGCAACTAAAGAGAATGACCTCTAGGTTATGGTCAAGCCAATCATGTGGACAATACCAGTGCTCTCTTCTGCCACTGTGTGCTGCAGGGTCTTGATCTCACTGTGAACCCTGAGATTGTGTTATTTACTGGGGGAGGGGAGGCTACTTTTAGTTGTGGTGTGGCTTAGCCTTAGCACACAGCTTTAATCCAAGAGCTCTCTCTGCTTGCATATCGTAAACAGGATGAAATAAAGTCAGCCATTGGTCACGGGGCGGAGCAAACAACCAGTTGACAGGAAGTGAACATAGGATTATAAAGAAATAAACTATAGGGGTTGGGGATTTAGCTCAGTGGTAGAGCGCTTGCCTAGCAAGCGCAAGGCCCTGGGTTCGGTCCCCAGCTCCGAAAAAAAGAAAAAAGAAAAAAAAAAAAAGAAATAAACTATAGAGAGTAAGAGGGAGTCCAGAGGACAGATAGAGAGACACACAGGAAGTAGAAGGAGGGGACATTCAACTTGAAGGAGGCTTTTTTTGAGATGGTGTGAGGGTAGGCCATTGCTTCTTGGACATAGGTTGAGAAGGAAGGTCAGCTGGGTGCTTTCTCTGCCTTTCTGAACTAGCAGGCTTTCACCCCAGCATCTGGTTCCTGGGTCTTCATTGGTAAAATTGAAAGTTGAGATTTCCTTAAAAAACAACAATTGTGTATACAAGCTTGGATGCTTTTTGAGACACAGTAAAATACCCACCTAGTAGATGCTGTAGTACGACAGAAATTCACTTATGTAAACTGCAAAGATCAACAACAGGTATGTTCATGTGTGTGCATGCATGTGCGTGTGTGTGCATGTGTGCATGCATCTCTCTCTCTCTCTTTCTCTCTCTCTGTGTCTCTGTGTCTCTCTCTGTGTGTGTGTGTGTGTGTGTGTGTGTGTGTAACCCTTGCCATTGACTTTCAAATCCTCTCCCACTAGATGGGTCAAATTGGAGCCTATTCCTGGTTAATCCTTAGCCCAGTTTTCTATTTCTCTAGGCCTCAGCTGGAGCTTTCGTACACTCTAATAGAAAATGTTGAAATTTCTTTCCATTCCTAAAATGAATTGACTGGTGAATCGAAGCACAGTTTCACCTGGTCATTTAAAATAATTTTGTAAACAATTTTAGATTTTTCCCTGTACCTGCTTTTATGTCATTATTTGTTAAAGCAATGAGTTGGCCAGGATCTCTTGCCAGGAGATTAGCCCCTATAATGTCACCACGTTTTAGTAAAATAGGGACTGATAGTCAGCCACGGTAATGGATGCATATTATATTTGCAGCCTGAAGTCAGCAAACGCCCGTGGCCAGGCTTCCTATTGGTCCATTCCTTGGGAAAGCAGATCCACTTTACATACTCATTATTAGCTAAAATTAACTTGAAGGTGACTTCAGCAGCGTTTTGAGTATGGCCAGACACATGACCCACGAGCGCTGAGTTCCTTCTGTCTCCAGAGCTGTTTGAAATCCCTTTCTGAAACCAGAGAGTTAACTAGCAACACTGCTGTTGGTTGCCTGAGGGCTGACCCAAGATCTAAGACTCAAGCAGCCCCAGGACTTCAACACCCTAAGACCTGGGTGAAGATGTAAAACACGGTGACCGTGAATACAGCGTTCTTCACACAAAACCAACCCAGGCTACCGCAAAGCTACCATGCTGCCTTCATGTCTCTTAGTCACTCAGCAGAGCCACCATAGGTCACCTTAGACTACTTCCTAAGGTCCCAGTAGCCTATACCTTTAACTTAATCAGTGAGTGGAAATCGGAGCCTAGAAAATGTCTTTGGGAAAGACAAACTAATTCAAGAAATAGATCTGAATGCCTGCACAAATGTCTTTAACGAGGGGGATTAATTACTTTCTAATTAAAAACTGAGAGAAAAGTGGAGTCTGTTCATTCGTCATAACCTTTAGCTACATTTCAGCTTAGCCTAAGTCCTCGTCTATTTCAGTTTGTTTGAAACTGGATCTTACTCTGGAGTCCAAGAGGTCTTGGAACTTGAGAGTCCCCTGCATCAGTCTCCCAAGTACTAGGATTGTCAGTGTGTGTCACCACGGCTTTCTTAAAATGCAGCACTGCCAAGTTGAGGAAAACCTCCGAATATTCAAAACTGTGAGTCGGCTTTCCAGCTCACGGTGAGAGTGTGTTGTTACCATGTATATTTACCTGTGCTGAAGCCAGAGGATCAGTGTGTGTTACTCAGACCCTTGGCATAGGGGTTTCCCCTTGTGCCCGGAGCCTCAAGGACACCAGGATTGTTGATGTGTCCCTTGGAAGATTCCTTCCCTTGCATGTTTATTTCTTTATTCTCGGCACCAACACTTGTAGGTTTCAAGTTGAATTTTCTGCAAACAGATCAGCCGAATAGTATAACTTTTGAGCTGGCTATGGAAATTCCACACTTGGGAGCACTGGAGACAGGAGGATTACACGTTTGAGGACCACCTAAGCTGAGACAGTAAGACTATGTGAAACTTGAGAGTTCTTTGAAAAGTTGGTCGGATGGTGTTTTGCTGGGGCAGACTCGTGAAGGAGCGTTTCCTTAAAATGGACACAGGTGTGAAAGGCTAAGGAGGATTCATGAAGGAATGTTTCGCTGAAGCAGACACAGGAGAGAGGACTTCTGCTAATGCAAGCACATGAAAGGACACGTGATGATGGATTCTTTGCTAATGACACGCACGTATTGTTCTGCCTTACACTGCATAGTTGAGCAGCGTTTGTCAGGACTTCATAAAGAGAAATGCACCAAAAACTTTCTGGTGCTGTACTGCAGTCTGTTGCCGCTTCTAAGGAGGGCTGATTGGATGCACGTGCTGAGGCAAGGCATGTAGAAGACACGTGACGTTTAGAGGGTATAAATAGGACCCCACGAAGTGATAAAGACAGAGCTTGGCTTGCTGGTCCAGCTAGTTGTGCAACGCTGTGGATCTCTTGTCTTTGATGATCTTCGCTTCCCTGAGAGAGGCATGGCCAAGAACTTCTGGTGTGCCTCCGGGTCCCTCCTGCTGACTGGAGCTGAGGCTGAGGCCTGGCTGTCTCTGCTAGGTCGTGTCACTGCTGTTGCTAACCTGACTCTACTGAACTGGACTGCTGGTGCGTCTGTGAGGTGTTTGTGAGTGGATCGAGCTGCTGCTGCCTGCTGACCTGGGAACTGCACTGCTGATTTCCAGACCTCACAGAGGGAGCTGCTCCAAAGAACCTTTCTAAACAGGTCTACTCCCCCCACTGTTTCCTTTCTTTTCTACTACCTCTGGTGGGTGGTGGGCTACAAGGGAGGTTAAAGCATTTGAGAACCATCATTAAAAATTGGACTTGGAAACAATAAAGTTACACTATGTCTCAAAAAAAATTATGTCTCAAAAAAGAGAAAAGTATAACTTTTGCTAGATATTTTCTTACTTTGCAAAAACAGAAAATTCCAGGCAGGTTAGAGTAACCAGGGAAGCATTTTGCCTTGACTCACAGGGAGTCTATTGATGACTTCTCTACTTCATGATGCTGTTGTGTCTTCGGGGAAAGGTATGAGTCCATTTTTGAAGTTTGACTTTAAAATAAAGAGATGAAGAGAGAGAGAGAGAGAGAGAGAGACAGAGAGAGAGAGACAGAGAGAGAGAGACAGAGAGAGAGAGACAGAGAGAGAGAGACAGAGAGAGAGAGAGACAGTGTGGTATTCTCTTGTGATGTCAAATGGGGGCAAAGAGCCGAAGCTTCCAGTCAGCTGTTTCATGAGAGGCAATGGTCTACATGTCACAAGTGGGCTGTGGTGCTATGCTGAGGTAGAAGGGGTAGCTGAAGTGGAAGGAGTAGCTGGGGTGGAAAGGGTATCTGGGGTGGAAGAACTGTAGCTGAGGTGGAAGGAGTAGCTGGGGTGGAAGGAGTAGCTGGGGTGGAAGGGGTAGGTTTAGGTGCATTGGTTACTCTCTTGAATAACCATGGTTTCAACTACTGGTGGGTTTTCAGGATGTAACCCTACTAAAAGGTGGGGAACACCTATATAAGGTGTCCTACGATGTGAGCAAAAGTTCTTAGGATTCTAAAAACAGAAATCATAGTACCACTGGATCTTGTAGAGAGGCACAGTGGAGCCGTGGCAGCTCTGGGGTTCGATATACTAAAGGTTTGAGTTGGGTTGATTGGAAGCCACTGTATAGGAAATAAAAATAAATTAAATTCTTTTGACTTAAAAAAAAGTTTAAAGGGGCTGGGGATTTAGCTCAGTGGTAGAGCGCTTACCTAGGAAGCGCAAGGCCCTGGGTTCGGTCGGTCCCCAGCTCCGAAAAATAGAACCAAAAAAAAAAAAAAAGTTTAAAATATGTGCTTGATAATTTTGTAAAAAAAAAAAATCTTTTGAAGTCGGTCGACAGACCCTAACATTTTTCAAATGCCATGATTCTGAAACATAAGCTCCGTCCACAGTTGCTCTCCTTGCAAATGAACTCCGATCTCCCTGCAGAAGTTTTGCTGTTACGTATTTAAAATAGCTGTGAAGTCACTGGTCCTCGGTGATAATTTATCGATTATTTTTTTAAGGCTTTAGCCTCATAGAACTAGGATTACAAGTGTGTGCTCCACTGCCCAGCTGAGGGGAGTGGGATGAGGGAGAAGAAATCAGGCTCCCTGTGGAGGACCAGTGGTGCTGAGGGGTGCCCAAAAAGTTACTATTTGATATTATGGGATGGAATCAGTGAAAGCAACAATGTGGGAGGGGAGGAAGATTCATGCATAAAGATGCCTGCCATCAAGACTGATGGTCTGAGTTCAATATCCGGACCAAGATGGCGGCCGGCGAGAACAGGCTCACTCAAGTTGTCCACTGACCTCCACACGATGGCACGTGCATGCACACACAATGAATGAATGAATGAATGAATAAATGGAACAACTTAAAGAGAAACAGCATGGATTTCTGTGGACTGGTATGGCACCTTGGGCTCCTGATGTCAGCTTTCCTATCTTTTGGAAGACACCTCACTCATACTGCAGTGTCTCTATTAAAACTCTTGATGGGGTCTGAGTGTGGTGGTGCGCTCTCAATCTCAGTGCTCCAGAGGCAGAGGCAGGTGAATCTCTGAGTTCAAGGCCAGCCCTTGGTCTACAAGGGAATCCAGGACAGCCTAGGCTACAGAGAGAACACTGTCACAAAAAACCAAAAGTAAACAAAAATAAATAAAAAAATAAAATAAAATCTTTGTAGGGCTAGACAATAACACAATTGGTAGAACCTTGCTAAGCAGGTATGAACCCCTGGGCTCCACCTACCTCCAGCACCCTAGAACCCTGGGCATTGTGGGACTAGCCTTTAACTCAGCATTTGGGAGATGAGCGCAGGAGGATCAGAAGTTGAGGGTCACGCTTGGCTTCAGAGCATGTCCAAGGCCAGCCTAAGCTGTACAAGACCTTGTCCCAAAAACAAACAGCCTCTTTGTATAAGAGAATATCATTTGGTTGACACAGCATCAGTTCTTTTGTTTTACAGATTTATTTATCTACGTATGAGTACACTGTCATTGTCTTCAGAAGAGGGCCTCAGATCCCATTACAGATGGTTGTGAGCCACCAAGTGGGTGTTGGAATTTGAACTCAGTACCTCTGGAAGAGCGATCAGTACTCTTAACCGCTGAGCCATCTCTCCAGGCCACAGCATCAGTTCTTATCTAAAGCAAACTCTCACCTTTCAAAAGCATGCCCCAGAAAGCATTCTGAAGTTGCTTCAGGGGTATAAGTTATTGGATATGATTCCAACAGCCCTGAACTCAAAGACTTCTTCACTTGCTTAAAAAAATAAAAATGTAGCCAGGATCAGCACTTCACCAAAAATATCCTATTCCTCCCTTAATTACAGCACCGAGGAGCCCTTCTGTTGGTCAAGGCTGTGCTCCAGTTCAAGGTACGTTTCCAGCACTCTAAAAGGATGAGGACTGTTTATTGAGTATACAGTGTTTGAGTCACATTTCAAACTACACAGAGAAAACCCCCATCACAGAGTGCTTCAGGTGGCAGAGATTCACCACACAGCACATAAAATCACTCCTGCCATCAATGTGCTGGGGTGACGTCTGATTAACGCTGGTCTCATCTGCCTGTGACACTAGCAGGCAGCAGGTCTGCAGATTTTTCTCTAACTATCACTGAGGGATAGTTCCCAGTGCCCATGGAGGAAGGAGAGGTGGGGCAGGGAGAGAGAGAGGGAGAGGGCAAGGGGGAGAGAGAGAGGAAGAGAGAGGAGGAAGGGAAGGGGAGAGGGAAAGAAGGAGGGAGGATGGTGAAAGGGAGGAGGGAGGGAGGAGGGAGATGGGGGAATGTGAGGAGGGGAAGGGGGAAGGAGAGGGAGATAACACACTTCAGTAGCCCAGCCTAGCCTCAAACTTACTAGGTAAGATTGCACTGAACTTCCTGCCTCCACTTTCCAAGTGTTGGAAGACTTAGTAGCACACACTATCATCCTGGCAGCCTTTACCTTATAGGGAAAAAGCTCAACTTTGTTCCTTGTTCAAATCTTGGAATTGGTAATAAACCATCTACTCTGCCTTTGGAGGAGGTCACAGATAAAGGTGACAGACACCTTCACTTTTCTCCTAAAGAAAAACTCCATGGAGACCCCTTTCTTTTGTGTCTTTGTGCATTTAACCAGTTATCGACTTGTAGGGAGAACACACCCAAGACAAAGCTCACAGGGTTTTTTTCTTTGACCTCTGGCATCATATTGAAGAGCAAGTGGTTTGGAGCCAGAATTGAATTCAACTGTCCCAGTTAGTACAACTCTAAAGAAACCATATTGAATGCTCTGCGTCTATTTTCTCATCTCTGAAATGAACTGATGATAGGAATGACATCACCGTGTGTTAGGGAGCAAATGGGCTAAGATTTGCAAACTTCTTAACACGGGAATAGGCATTCACTGAATGACAAGTTTAATTATTAGTCCTTACTAACTGCCTTAATAACCACTTTCGCCAGGCAGTTACCATCATCCCCATCTGGATGGATGAGTGACACTCCCAACGACACCAAGATTTGACTGCACGCTTCGGGATCCCCATCACCCTCCATTACCCTCCATCACTTTAAAGACTTTTATAGAATGGGATGCAGAATCCAGCACAAGAAGAGAATTCTCCTTGGTGAAGACCAGTGCCACAGGACGGGAAAGGCCATGAGTAACCATAGGCTTCAGGGCTGGAAATTCCTCAGGTTTCCCCAAGCATACGATGGCTGGCCCAGAGGTATCAGCAACAATCACGTTTCCTTGGTGATCGAAGGTCACAGCTGAGGCGGTTATTTTGGAGGGGAAGAGGAGGTTCAGTCCGAAGCTGTCCACCTGGCCAATCAGCTGCATACTGGAGTTGAACACCTTCACCCTTGTGTTGTTACCGCTTGACGTCCCCAAGGCACAAGGATGCTCTAGGACCGCGATGGCCCCGGTGAGCCATGACACTGCCACCCCACGGGGATTACACAGGTGAGCTTGCAACCTCTCAATTCTCCGAAGGACCCCTTCAGGGAAATCCGCTTCCAGCAGGTGCAAAGTCCCTGCCTCTGCGTCAGTCACCAGGACCCCGTTGTGAGGGGTTATCTCTACACCCCAAGGCAGGGAAAACTGCTTTCCCACAACCAGCTTGATCTGGCCAAAGAAATCAAACACTTTGAGGGAGCAGTCGCCGGCGTCGGTGACAACCACATGGCAGTCGTTGGTGACCGCGACATCCAGTGGGTACTTCACGTCATGCGCTGCGTCCCCCTTCTCTCCAAACTGGTGTGCACCTCCTCCTCCGGAATCGAAGATCTTGACCCGTCTCTTACCGTCGTGCACGACTACTACCCGTCCGGTCTTGGGGCACAGTGCAAGCCCCGTGGGGTTCACTAGGGTCCCCCACCCGCCAAAGGCATGGTAGCAGGTGAGAGCCCCGGGCGCACAGGAGGCGGCGCTGAGGGCAGCCGGGGACGCGTGGAGGGTGGAGCCCAGGAGCTCCAGAAGGTGCAGCACCGGCAGGCAATCGCTGGTGTCACAAGCTCGGCAGGCCCGCCGGCAGAAGGGACACTCGAGGGCCAGCGTCCGCGGGTGCGCGAGGGCGGCGACGCAGGCCAAGCAGACCACGTGGCCGCAGGGCAGGTTGCGCGGGCGCCGCTGCTGCCGGTGGCCGAACCTCTCGAAGCACACCTTGCACTCCAGCAGGCTGACCTCCGCCTCGCGCACCAGCTCGGGCCGCACCCCCGCTGCCTCCTCCCCCATCGCTCCCGCCGCGCCGCAGCCCCGGCGCAGCCCTCGGTCACGGCCACGGTCACGGGGCGGGGCATGCGCTCTAACGCGAGGCGCGCACTCCCGCCCCCTGGCGGACGCACGACGCAATGGTCCGCATGCGCCCTGCGCGGACCTGGCGGGGGCGGGGAATCGCGTCACGGGTGGGAGATCCCAATATTAGAGCTTGAGACACGTCTCGCGGGGGGGGGGGAACGATTGTTCTCTCCGTGTTCGCGTGTAAGTGGCAGTTAGTCGTCCAGGGCTGGTGTCCGGCAGGACTACCAGTCAGCTTCACTGGGAGCTGGGTACCAGGGCTGGGCAGAAGCAAGATGTGGCTCCTAGTCTTGGTATAGTATGACTCTGAGGACAGAAATGCAGAAAGATAAGAAAGAAGATGCAAGAAAGAGGGTGAGGCAGCTGTGCATACCTCTCTGGTGTGTTTTATCACACTTG
This sequence comes from Rattus norvegicus, assembly GCF_021556685.1. NCBI lineage: Eukaryota > Metazoa > Chordata > Mammalia > Rodentia > Muridae > Rattus > Rattus norvegicus. The sequence continues at coordinate 17,615,812 of NC_141550.1, read as the reverse complement.
TGAGAAGGTAGCTACGCATCCCTCAAAGAACTGGGTGTGGTGGTTGTGATGCCAGAACTCAGGAGGCAGAAACAGGAGAATAGCGGTTAGTGGTTAGTTGGAGACCAGCCTAGGCTGCGGTGCCTAAAAAAACAAACCCCAGGGGTTGGGGATTTAGCTCAGTGGTAGAGTGCTTGCCTAGCAAGCGCAAGGCCCTGGGTTGGGTCCCCAGCTCAAAAAAAAAAAAAAACCACAAACAAACAAAAAAACAAAAAAAAACAAACAAACAAACAAACCCCAAAACCAAAACAAACAAAAGAATACTTGTGAAGTGGGTTTGTGCGGAAGGGATATTTTAAAAGCTGTTAGTTCCCTTGCATGGTGGTCTACATAGTGAGTTCCAGGCCAGTTAGAGGTACAAAGGGAGACCCTGTCATAAAAACAAAACAACAATAACAACGACCAAAGGTGTTAGTTAATAGCAGTTACTATAGAATTCACTCCATGCCTGCCTTCTTTTAAGTGGTTTTCATTCGCTGTTTTATTTAAGCCTCGTGGAGGCTGACTGGAAGGCAGGCAGTTTGACTACAGGGCCTTTCACTATCTCTCACTGATCATCACATAGGGTTGTGTATGACAGACGCTTGAGCCTCGTTGACAAAGGCTTAACTGCTCCAGTGTGATGGGTGCAGGGAGTTGTGAGGGGATTATAGCATACAGGTAAGTTTGAGGTTCTTCCTTGTAGTGTCTTCCAGTCCCGGAAAGATTGAAAGTAAGGGGGTGAAGAGATGGCTCAGGGATAAAGAGCGCTTGCTGCCCTTCTGGAGGACATGAGTTCAATTCCCTGCACTCACACTGGGGGGTTCACAACCACCTGTTAACTCCAGCTCCTGGGAATCCAGTGTCCCCTTCTGGTCTCCATGCATTGGTATACCTGTGGCATAAATTCACAAGAACATATACACCCGCATATAAATAAGTATAGGAACAATTTCAAACTTAGAAATGATTGACAAGAAAGATGATCTATCCTTCTTAACAGGGGGAAAAATATCCACAGGACGGGATATGGAAGCAAAGTGTAGAGCAGCGACGCAAGGAACGGCCATTCAGAGCCTGCCCCTCATGTGGCCCATACATATACAGCCACCAAAACTAGATAAGATGGATGAAGCTAAAAAATGCATGCTGAAAGGGACCGGATACAGATCTCTCCTGAGAGACACATCCAGAGCATGTCCAATACAGAGGTCAATGCTAGCAGCAAACCACTGAACTGAGAATAGGACCCCCTTGGGGGGGGGAATTAGAGGAAGTATTGAAAGAGTTGAAGGAGCTTGCAACCCCATAAAAATAATAATGCCAACCAACCAGAGCTTCCAGGGACTAAACCACTACCGAAAGACTATACACGGACTGACCCAGGGCTCCAACTGCATATGTGGCAGAGAATAGCCTTGTTGGGGCACCAGGGGAAGGGGAAGCCCTTGGTCCTGCCAAGGTTGAACCCTTAGTGCAGGGGAATATAGGGGGGCAGTAAGGGGAATGTATGGGGGGAACACCCATATGGGGAAGGGGGAGGGAGGAATGGGGGCTTATAGACAGGAAACTGGGAAGGGGAATAACATTTGAAATGTAAGTAAAGAAATATATCTAATAAAAAATTTTTAAAAAAGAAAGAAATATCAAAAGCAAGATAACTCATCATATCAATCACATGGGCATTCTATCCCAGAAAAAAAAAATAAAGATGGTCCATCATATCTTGTAAGTATCTTAGTCTTATGGTCAAAACCCTCATTTTTGGAGTTAACTTACATGAACAAGGCCCTGCACAAAACCATGTATTAGAGCATTCTTAGTTAAAGGCGTGATTGTGGTTGGTTACCCTCTTGTCCAATAGACTTCCAAGAAGCTGGAGCTTTCAATGAATGCTCTTGGAGAGAAATTCTTTGGAAGGCCAAGGAAAGCACTCTTTTTAAAGTCAGGTGTTACATGTCTCAGGGATTGAATGTTAGACCAAAACAGCCAAGCCGATGCTATGATTTCAAAATGCATTTCCATTCTCAATAAGACGCCAACTAAAAGCCTGTCTCATAGAAAGTTCTTTTATTAGTAATTTTAAAAACTTTTTTATTCGTGTGTGTGCATGCGGGTGTCTGTGAGTCTGCCTAGATATCTGTGTGTGACTCTCGGGGGCCAAAAAGAGGATGTTAGATACCCAAGAGCCAGAATGATAGGCAGTTGTGAGCCTCTGAATGTGGGTGGAGCCTACTGTGGATTCTCAAGACTGAGCCGCAAGTGTGTATAACTACTGAGAGAAGTAATAAGCAAATAGATTTATTTTACCGTATGTGTATAAGTGTTTTCGCTATATTATGCCTGGTGCCATAGGATGTTGGAGGGGGTATCAGGAAATTGGAGTTTTTGATGGCTGTCAGCCACTATATGGGAATCAAACCCAGGTCTTCTGCAAGAGCAGCAAGTGATCCTCCTCACTGTTAAGCCATCTCTCCAGCTCCCCAGAAGCAATTCTTTTAACTCAGGAAATACAGTCAGGACACAGAAACCGGACTATTTTTAGAACCAGTCTTGTGAAACAGACATGTAATGAAAGCCACATTTTAAAAATAATTCCCTTGTAGCCCCGTTTTTAAAAGTTAAAAAAAAATGAAATTAATTTAGTTGTATACTTTATGCCATCCATCATTTGGACATTGCAATCACCCGAAAACACCGAGACATTTTAACACTCGCTTTGTGCGCTAAGTAAAGTCTGGCGTGTTTTATGTTTCAGTGCGCATCTAATTCAGACAAACTTAACTTCCACGGGGAGCTGGCGGCTCCCGCGTGGAGCGTGACCCCTGCTATGTGATGTCATCCTTTGAAGGTATTTCCCAGACTGACCCCGACGAATCCCTTACTTGTATCTAACTCGGCTCGGTTCCAGCATTGCATCTGAATGATTCAGAGAGTCCGTTGCTGACTGTAGCAGAGCTGGGTCCTCTAGAGATGTCCGTCAGCCTGATGCCTGCTAAGCCTCCTCTGCCTTCTCAGACCTCTGCTGCCTCTTAGCGGCTACGGGTGGCACTACACCAGTAGCATTGCCGGTGAGGCTGGACGGCTTAGCCACACAGGACACAGTCTCTTCCTCCCGGGGTTTCCTATGAAGCACCTAACCAGAGTTGGATTTTTCTTTTTCTTTTTTGAAGCCGGGTCTTATGTAGCTCACGTTGGCTTCACACTGGTGATGAGGCTGGGGCTGGCCTTGAACTCATGATCCTCTGCCTCTGCCTTTCTAGTCCCAGGCCTACAGACAGGTGTTTGATACTAGGCCAGGCCCAGATATTAAGTTAAAAGGATGGCATCTGATTGGCAGTTAAGGTTTCTTCAATTAGGGCTGGAGAGATGGCTCAGTGGTTAAGAGCTCTGACTGCTCTTCCAGAGGTCCTGAGTTCAAATCCCAGCAACCACATGGTGGCTCACAACCATCTGTAATGGGATCCGATGCCCTCTTCTGGTGTGTCTGAAGACTGCTACAGTGTACTCATATACATTAAATAAATATATCTTTAAAAAAAGGGGGGGTGGGGATTTAGCTCAGTGGTAGAGCGTTTGCCTAGTAAGCGCAAGGCCCTGGGTTCGGTCCCCAGCTCCGGAAAAAAAGAAAAGAAAAAAAAAAAGGTTTTCTCAATTAGGCAAGGCTTCCGGCTTCAGAAGTGGAAACCGCCCCCCCCCCAAAAAAAAACAAGGTTTAAGTCTAACAGTTTGGGGTTCTTGGCGATCACGATCTTCAGACTTTGCCTCCATCCCGTGGAATCAGCCAGTTTCTACTCGAGTTTCTACCAGCCTAAGCTGGCAGCCCGGTCCATTTTAAAGCTTGCGCTCTGTCTTCATATCTTTCTATTGCTCTTGTCTCTGAAGAGACACGCTGAGTTCCACCTCTGGTTTTGTACAACTCTGTATCTCGAGCTCGAGCACAGGCCAGACAGGCTTGAACGTCATTTGCTGGGTGAACGCCATCCTGAGGATGGGAGGAAACGTACAAGGACTTAACCTTGGATGTGGTGGGGTACATCTTTCATCCCAGAGCTTGGGAGGTAAAGGCAGGTGTCTTAGTTAGGGTTTTACTGCTGTGAACAGACACCATGACCAAGGCAACTCTTATAAAGGACATTTCAAGGGTTGGGGATTTAGCTCAGTGGTAGAGCACTTGCCTAGCAAGCTCAAGGCCTTGGGTTCGGTCCCCAGCTCTGGAAAAAAAAAAAATAAAGGACATTTCATTGGGGCTGGCTTACAGGTTCAGAGGTTCAGTCCATTATCAAGGCAGGAGCATGGCAGCGTCCAGGCAGGCATGGTGCAGGAGGAGCTGAGGTTCTATATCTTCACCGGAAGGAAACCAGGAACAGACTGGGCACCCTCAGGCAGCTAGGAGAAGGGTCTCCAAGCCCACCCCACAGTGACACACTTCCTCCAACAAGGACACACCTTCCAATAGTGCCACCCCCTGGGCCAGGCATGTGCAAACCATCACAGCAGGTGTACCTCCCTGAGGCCAGCCAAGGCTACATAGGGAGACCTAGTCTCGAGTAAGGTAAGAATGAAGACCTTGAATTAGGCAGGTAACTCCATGGCAGAACATGTTGCTTACAACCAACACAGGCATCGACAAATCAAACCACAACAAGAACAAAAAAACCCAGAAAAACTTTTCAGAGATATTTAGTCACACAGGAGGTCAGAAGAGTTTGAGAGGAAGGCGATAGAGATGTGGCATGGGACCTGAAGTGAGAGCGTATGTTTGTAAAAACACAAATATGTAAAGGAAGACCAGAAAAGATGAAAAGAAAGCATTCTCCTCTTAGCAATGCTATCTCTGGGGCAAGGGCGTTTGATTGCTCCTGTTTGCCCTGGAGGCTCTCCCTAGACTTTCCAGGTTTTCAGATTTTAAAAAGATTATTTTGTGGTACTAGGGTTTAAACCCAGGGCCTCACATACACTAAACAAACACTGTACCATTGACCTATATCCCAAATCAAGTAATTTATTATTTAACATGTGTTTGCGTGTGTGCCACTTGTGTAAGGATATTCACGGCAGAACCAAGAGGACGTCAGAGCCTCTGGACCTGGGGTTACAGGCAGTTGTGAGCTGTCTCACGTGGATGCTAAAAACTGAACTCAGGTCCCCTGGAAGAGCAGTGAGCGCTCTTAACCACCAAGTCACTGTGCCAGCTCCCACCATGTTTGTTTTGTTTATCTTTGAAATATAAATAAATGCTCACCTCTTACTTAAAAATACTGCCTTGGGGTTGGGGATTTAGCTCAGTGGTAGAGCGCTTGCCTAGGAAGCGCAAGGCCCTGGGTTCGGTCCCCAGCTCCAAAAAAAAAAAAAAAAAGAACCAAAAAAAAAATATATATATATATATATGTATATATGTATATATATTGCCTTTAATCCCAGCATTCAGGACAGTCAGGACTAAACAGAGAAACCCTGTCTCAAAAAAAAAACAAAAACAAAAAACAAAAAACCAAACCTGCTTCTGATGGCTACCCACGTGATCTTCAGCACTCAGCAGATTTTTAAAATTGTATACATCAAAGTCATGCGGTCAGGAATGGGGACTGTATACTGAAAACAGTGACTATGCTTAAGGTTTACAGATATGAGTCATCTCCTGTACCAACTATTAACTCAGCCGCTCCAGTGGCCTTGCAATCTGTTTGCAAGGAATAAAATAATACATATTAGATACATAACAAATTAGATGACACGTGGTAGAAAGCAGGAGCCATATGCATTAAAGACAATTTTAATAAAAGCAATCCAGAGCTGGGTGGTGATGGCAAATACCTTGAATCCCAGCACTCGGGATTAAAGAGGCAGGCAGATCTCTGTGAGTTCAAGGACAGCCTGGTCTACACAGTGAGTTCCAGGACAGCCGTGGCTACTTAAAGGAACCCTGTCTTAAGAAACATCCAGAAATCTTTCTTTAAAAAAAAAAAAAACCTCTCTGTGTCTCTGTCTCTGTCTCTCTCTCTCTCTTGCACTTGCACACACACACACACACACACACACACACACACACACACACACACACTGGAGCCGCACCCCCCTCCTCCCCCCATAATCACACTAGTTACTTTTCTTATTGATGTGACCAAATACCAGACACAAACGACTTAAGGAAGAAGGGAGGGTCTGTTTTGGGTCATGATTTGAGGGAAGTCATGGTGGAGGGCTTGGACTGAAATAGCTGGCATGTCCCGTATCTGATTGTTCACTGCCATTACAAAGGAAGCAGAGACAGCTTGGGCTAAACCAGACCTGGCTATAAACCATTAAAACCTGCCCCCAGGTGACCTACTTTGTTCAGCTAGCCCCACCTCTTAAAGGTTCCAGAACCTTCCAAAACTGTGCCATCATCTGGAGACCAAGAGTTCAGACTGTGAGAGAATTCACATCCAAATCATAACATTGGAAAAAAATTGCTTCCTTTATGAAAGACGATGGCCAAGAGTGTACAACGGTAGTGAGCAGGCAAGCTAACGTCTCTGCGGACTGAGTTTCCATTCACCCGTGAGTCCCCTAGTATTTCAGAGCTCTCTTTTTCTTTCTTTTCTTTTCTTGGATATTTTATTTACATTTCAAATGTTATCTATCCCCTTTCCCGGTTTCCCCTCCAGAAACCCCCTATCCCATCCTCCCTCCCCCTGCTTCAATGAGGGTGTTCCCCCCAACCACCCACTCACCCCTTCCTGCCTCCCACCCTGGCATTCCCCTACACTGGGGCATCAAGCCTTCACAACACCAAGGGCCTCTCCTCCCATTGATGCCCAATAAGGCCATCCACTGCTACATATGTGACTGGAGCCATGGGTTGCTCCATGTGTACTCTTTGGTTGGTGGTTTAGTCTCTGGGAGCTCTGGGGGAGGAGGGTCTGGTTGGCTGATATTGTTGTTCTTCCTATGGGGGTCAGATCCTTCAGTCCTTTCTCTAACTCCTCCATTGGGGACCCCATGCTCAGTCCAATGGTTGGCTTCGAGCATCTGCCATTTGAGAGCTCTCTTGAACAAACATTTCGCAGGCTGCCTTCTGTGGTCCTGATCATAAATCCTTTCCAGAACCAATCTCCTGCCAGCCAGTGGAAGTTTTGGTTATATTCCCTGTGTGTTCTTTCCCCATTCAAGTACAGACGGACTAGGATGACACTCTTTTCTTGTTTCCATCCACCTGCAGCTGCTAAGTCCATGTTTGTGTGTTCAAGCACGCGGAGGAGGGAAGTTAATGCATCACCACGTAGGGCACAGAGGCTCGGCCAGTCTCATATTTAAACTACGAAACTATATAAAAGGCACTTTTGGAAAATCTCAGGAATAATTCAACCCTTTCAACTTGATGTATTCGTAGTGTGTTTTCAATCTCCAAGGCTTTTTAAAGTCTGAACACCCCCCCCCCCAGTGAGGACATAAATTACACAAAAGATTGACAAATGATCGACTTCATAAGGCTGACTCACTTAAGACTCTGGGTTTGGGTTATGGAAATGAACTCCAGCTATGATGTGAAGAGAAGAGCCTATCATACAACACAAGTCTTTCTTCCTTAGGCTGGGCAACAGGGCCTTGGAAAGGGTAAAATGGGGCAGAAGGCTGGTGGCCCCTCTACTGTTCTTGTCTCCACTTTTCAGCTCTGTGGTAGGTCATGGCGACCAGAGAGACCCTTGCTGTACTCATAAGGCCAAAATCAGAAAAGAAAGATGCCAGTTTGTCTTAAGGAAGATAGACTTGTTTTCAGAGAGGATGTATTTTGAAGAAGGAAAAAGCCAGGTAAAGGCAGCAGGCTTGTGGGTGGATCCACACATGATCTTCTGGGCTCCTCCAAAGGGCTGGTGTCACTTCTCCAGCTCTGCCCTCTGTAGCACTCTAAGCTCAGTGATCCACTCCACTGCTGCTGCTGTTCTTGGTGATCATCCCATGGTGCTGGCATCTCCAATACACTGGGGTCTTCTGCTGCAACTAGGCTTCACCAGTAGCCTCTCATAGGCTCCTTCATTGTGCCAAGCCTCAACTCCTTTGCATGACCCCTTCAGTCCTGGGCTGTCAACTCCAACTGAGGCTGTACCTTCACCAAGGGCCTCTCACAGTACCCAGCCTCATCTGCTCTCCACGACCCCTTGACCCCTTCATGCCTTCAAAACCAGTACCACCAGGGTGACTTTCACATTCCCAAGTACAGCTGCAGCACGAGGTACAACCTTGGCAATCTCTGGTACACAGCTTCTTTGTGCTATGAGAAAACACCTTCCAGAAGATTTCACCTCTCTTCAGCTAACCAGCACCCATTATCCCAGTAATCTCCTCTTGACCATAAAACCAGAGCCAAATGACCAAAGCTGCTGAATTCTGCTATTCCTGGGGCTGGAACATGGCCCCCTCTTTCTATTACATCATCACCAGCTTTCTACTTCCCAACTCCTTCACAGCCTAAGCTTGGCTGTCCTGGAACTTGCTCTGAAGACCGACTTTGAACTCATGCTATCTCCTAAGCACTGGGATTAAAGTTGTGGACCATTACGCCTGGATCTAAAACCAGTTGGATGAGATATTGCCCCAAAGTCCCATTCCCTTAGTCTGCTGTCTCCTAGAGCACAGGATTCAGCTCCGTTTCACTTCCTGGTGCTCCTTTAATACCCCAATCCATATATTTTGTATTTTTCCCTTCCTCAGCTTGCTATGCTTGTTCAAAATGCTCTTCGTGAGACTTAACCAGAGGGGAAAAAGATCTCTACTGGGCTTTTTTGAGACTTCCTTTGTCAATGCAATTAATAGGAATCTCTTAACCTTAGCCTCAGGTAGACTTCAGACAAAGGTCAAAAGCAGCCATGTTCTTCACCGAATACCACAAAAACGATCTCTACACCACATGCTGAAACTCTACGATCTGAGAAACTCTTATCTGTCATTGACAGCTTAGAAGGGATGGAGCGGGATTTCACCAAACAGGAGGAGGAGCCGTGTGTGTGACAAGTGCATGGAGAAGCAGCCAGTGAATGCATCCCTGGGCAGGAAGAAGATACTCCCAGAATCCTCTCTCCTCGCCTCAGCTACTTCTGAGACTTTTGGAAAGTGGGGGGACGGGAGTGAGTGCACAGATGTGAGAAAAAGAACAGGATTCAGGGAGAGCAATGTTAAGATGTATTTCCACAGCTTGTTCCAAGACAGGAACAGAGCCCAGGCGGCCTTCAGTTTGGTGAGAGAAAACGAATCAGCTCTTCATTGTATGTCAGGCCCCTGCGGTCTGCTGCATGGTGGCTACTTGTCTTAAAAATGAAATAGAGAAGGGAAGAGACCCCGTCTCCACTGGCCAACGTATACCTAGATACCACCACATCTTCAACCTGTTCACTCCCCAAAGTGCCCAGTATCCAAGTAAGAAAAGCCAGGCCCAGCTGCAGGGTTTGTGTTCTCTAGCTGCCGAGGGATGAGGACTAACACATCGGTGCTTTACGAGGAGGCTCTTGGGAGAGATGAGATCGTGGACTACGACATCCCCACACTGCTGGACATTGGAATTCTCGAACAGAGCAGGGAGCCTGAAAATTCTCATATATTCCTCCACCCATCCATTCAGGAGGTCTGCGTTGCCATCTTTAATGCTAAAGAGCCCCAGGGACCACCCTAGTCAGGATGTTCACTGTATAGACAAACTCCTGTCTACTTTTCTAAAGGAGGTCAAGACACGGTGGAATTATTTTGGGCTGTTTCATCTCAGGCCTTTTACATGAATTGGAACAAAAAAAGCTAGAGGCATTTTTTTTTGGGGGGGGGGTGGGAGGCTACCAGTTGTCTCGCCAATTAAAATAGACAGCGTGACGTTCTTGTACCGTCTGTCTGAGGTGGAAGAGGAAGATGTTGTAGAGCCAGCAACGAACTTAGGGGCTAGGTTGACATCACGGCTAAAAATTATTCTGATTTTATTATGGCGCGGTGCTGCTTAAAACACAGTTCTTTTTTTTTTTTAAGATTTATTTATTTATTATATATATATATATATTTTTTTTTTTTGGTTCTTTTTTTTTTCGGAGCTGGGGACCGAACCCAGGGCCTTGCGCTTCCTAGGTAAGCGCTCTACCACTGAGCTAAATCCCCAGCCCCTTATTTATTATATATAAGTACACTGTAGCTGTCTTCAGACACACCAGAAGAGGGCATCGGATCTCTTTACAGATGGTTGTGAGCCACCATGTGGTTGCTGGGAATTGAACTCATGACCTCTGGAAGAACAGTCGGGTGCTCTTAACCGCTGAGCCATCTCTCCAGCCCCCTAAAACACAGTTCTGCAGTGACTTATCCACTTCAACCCAAAATGTCCTGAGGGAAGAGCTAGACCAGAGGGGAAAGCTGCCACCCTTTGGCATCAAATATGCTCTGTGTTCGTAAGGGATGAGGAATGACAGACACTGATTTCAACGAGCCAGTCTTTCGAATCTTATATAATTATCTGAAGAGCTCCAGCTGCCTCCTTAAAGACCTTGTGTCCTTTCTATGTGCCTGTTCTTTGAGTTGAGTCAAAACTACAGTTTGGAGCTCTTGAATCTCAGCAGCACATTCCTCTCCCACAGTGAGATGGAAATGTGTGGAATCTTGAACCAGGCAGAGTGCAACATACAAATTCTGGCGGCAGCAGCCTGTGACCTTTCACCTGATCTCTGGCTCCGTCCCGATCAGAAGCAAAACCTTGAGGAGTCTTAATTTAGAAACCAGCAACTTAGGCCAAGACATATCCTTACTGTGCAAGGCTTTCCTTACTGTGTAAGTCTTTGTACCATGCAGACTGCGTTCTGGAGCACTTCCTGTTAGCCCAATGTTCCCTCAGTGAGCAATGCCTTTCCAAAGTTCTTAGGTGGAACAAAACCCTGAGCCACCTAGACATCAGCTCCAATGACCTGAAGGACAAAGGACAGAAGGTTCTCTGTCGGGCTCTCGCTCTTCCAGGGTACTGGTGTCACTCAGTGCGAGATCTTGTCTCATCTCCACTAGAAGCTGCCAGGGCCTGGCCGAAGTCCTCCAGGAACAATCAGAACTGAGCTGCCTAAACGTTTCAGAGAATATTCTAGAAGACTCTGGTGTGAAGCTGCTGTGTGACTCTGTAAAACATCCCAACTTGTTCCTTGGTTACAATGTTTTGTGCAGGAATAGAAACTCTTGACCAAGACATTAACCTTCAACAGAATTTTTAATCGTTCAGAAACTCTTACAGGGATTGACTGGGTGTTTTTTGGTTAAGTTGGTTGGTTGGTTTTCTATTTGGTTTTTCTAGACAAGGTTTCTCTGTGTATCCTGGCTGTCTTGGAACTCACTCTGTAGACCAGGCTAGCCTGCTGGGATAAAAGGTGTGCTCCGGTACTGGCCTGGTTTTGTTTTTGTTTTTGCTACTTCTCTGTAAGGAGATACAATTTTTCGAAAAAGTAGTCGACTCCCCAGGTTTTATGCCTTTCTTCAAGAGCATCCACCTCCTCAAGGCATTGCATGTTGCATTTTGTACCTGAGGAGAGAAGGTAAGAGGTTAAACTGCTGTGGAAGACACCAGGGCTGTTTCCGGAAATGCTCTTGAGGACTTGTGACCGCCATCCCTATCTCCTCTGTGTTGTGTCTGTGTGCACGTGAATGCACGGATGTAAGTTTGGCAGCCGGGGGGCTGGTGCCTGCTGTCTTCTGTCTCACTCCCTGCTTTACCCATTGAGACAGGATCTCTCGCTGATCCCGGCGTTCATACCTGGCCAGCAAGCTTTGGAATCTCTCTGTGCTAAGGATGCTAAGATCACAGTCAAGAGTGAGCGGGTCCGGCTTGGATATGTATGGGTGCTGGGGATACGAACTTGGGTCCTTCTTGCTGGCGTAGCAGGCATCTCACCCACTACACTGTCTTCCTAGCCCCTTCTAGCCATTTTTTTTTTTTTTTAGATGTGGGTCTCAGGTAAACTAGGCTGACCTTGAATTAATTCACTGTGTAAACAGGATGACCTTGACCTTCTGGTCCTCCAACTCCAGCCTCCCTAATGCTAGGGCTACAGTGGTGGTGTGTCGAATAAAAAGGCACACTAGGGAGACTTTTCCCTTTTCTAGGATAAAAGTCTCCCATAAAATGCTCTCTACTCTTTACATTTATAGGCTTTAATCGCACGCACCACTCATAGTTCTGTAGCAACTCAGTTAACTGTTACCTTTATTTGTATTTAATTCTACTTTTAGACAGGCTTTTCTCCTTGGTCCAGACTCAGGCTGGCCTTAGATTTTCTTTCCTCCTGACTCAGCTCCCTGAGTGCTGGGATTACAGGTGTGCCCACACGCTTGATTTGCTGACTTTATTTATTCATGAAGAGCACACGTGGGGCTGGGCGATGGTTCAGCAGCTAATGCACTTCCTGCTCTTACACAAGATCCAAGGCTGCTCACAACTTCCTGTAACTCCAGTGCCTGGGGCTCTGATGTCTCTGGTCTCTGTAGACATGTGCACATACCCATACAGACTCATACACACATAAGCATGGTTAATAAAAACAAATCTTTAAAAATAAACATAGGGACTAGAATGTCTACCCTATGCAAAGGGTGCCTGCTGCCTGCTCTGACAACCTGAGCCAGTGTACAGTACTGAAGGAAAGAACTGGCTTCCTGCATGTTGTCCTGTGACCTGCACATGTCACATACATACATACATACATACATACATACATATACATATATGCACACATACACACACATGCATAGACACATTTGCACATATACACACACATACACACATATACATATACGTACCCATATACACACATGCATAGACACATTTGCACATATACACACACACATACACACATATACATATACGTACCCATATACACACATGCATAGACACATTTGCACATATACACACACATACACACATATACATATACATACCCATATACACACATGCATACACACATATGCACACACATATGCACATATACACATATATACACACACATGCACATAATACACAGTACATACACACATATATACACACATGCATACATATACACACATACACACATGTGCATACACATACACACATGCATACATACACATGCACATATACACATGTACATACACACATGTATACATATACACACATACACATATACACATGTACATACACACATGTATACATATACACACATACACATATGTACATACACATGCATACATACATATGCACATATATACACATATACATTCACATGCATATGAACATACATGATATGCACACACACATATACACACACACAGAGGCACGTATGTACGGATACATGTAATAAAAAGGAACATTAACTTACCAAATAACTTTTTAAGTTCAGCATCTGGAACATAAAATGGCGGGCCTAGGAAGGAGAAATGTGATGAAGAATATTTCTTTTCCAATCACTAATTCCAAAGACAAAGAAACTCTTGGGGTTCACGTCTCAGCTTAGCTCAGAGATGTCAGCGATACTTACTCTGTAAACCACTCAGGAGTCCAGATAGGTGAGGATGAAGCATGCCTTTCTGGTTGCTTTGTTTTATTGTGGGGTATGTGTGGATTTTAAAGATAGGGTCTTGTGTAGCTCAGATTGGCCTCGAACTCACTACGTATCCAAGAATGACCTTCAACTTCTGATCCCCCCAGCCCCACGGCCTCTTTCTCCCGAGTGCTAAAATTACAAGTGTGCACTGCTGTATCTGGTCTACATAGTGCTGCAGATCAACTCAGACGTCATACATACTAGGCAAGCATTCCGCCGACTCAGCTACATACCTGGTCCCCTGATTTGGCCTTTGTATATCTCTTATCAAAGATCAGAGTGGAGCCATTGACAGTTTCCTTTGGGGTGTCCTTTGCCTTTTGAGGTGACGATCCTGCCCTTCTGTGTTCCTCCTTACTATGTTTTCCCACTGAGGTGTGGGATGGACGGGGACTTGAGGCATCTTCATTGCAGTCCTTTAAGTAAGGCCATCCCCAGGGCACACAAAGCCAGAGCCCTGCTTCCCTGGGTCTCCTGCTCACCAGCAGAACATAAGTGAGCCAAGCAGAGCTCATATCTGCCCCCACTACCTTCTCTTTCCTTCTGCCTGTAATAGGGACACTAAAGTCTTATCTTTTCATGAGTTTTTTTAGATCCGGGATTTTCAAATAAAACAAGAGCAAGAGACTACCATACATAAATATTAATTAAATGGGGCATTTTTTAAAAATCTCTATTAAAAACCAAACAATGCCAGATGTGCTAACTCACACCTGTAATCCCAACACACAGGGAATCAAGGTGGCAGGGTCAAAAGATCAGGGACCAGCCTGGGCTACATTGGCAGTTTCCTTTGCAAACAAAACCCAAGGAACCAGGTGTGGTTCCAGCACTCACTGGGTGGAGGAGAAGGATGTTGAGTTTGGGGCCTCAAAACCTGCCAGCCAACCAAACAATCTTTTTCCCCAAACCAGAAGTCAAGGAGTCTTACAAAGTAAAAGTCTGATTATTTGATTTTAACTCCTTCATGAAAATACGAGTCTGTCCAAGGAAAACACTAAGCTTCCGTGTGAAGGCTGGGCTGTGTCTCAGTGGGAGAGCATTTGCCTAGTACCTCGAAAGCTCTGGGGTCCAACATGGGTGCTGCAAAAGCTTCCTCCCAAAGCAACAAGATGAGTCGGATGAAAATATCCTTTCTACACATTCAAGACAAAGAGTCAGGCCAGGGATGAAGCTCAATGACTGTGGGCTGGCTCAGTGGGCACAATGCCCTGGGTTCAATCCCCACCGATGCCAAATATTATACAAGACAAAAATCTAAGAGGACGGTAGTAGCATACATGGACAAAATGTTAGCAATAGACAAAAAGGCTAGCTAGGTGTGATGGCCCATGTCATAGTCCAGGCAGGCACTTGGGAAACCGGAGCACAAAGATCTTGAGTTTGAAGTTAGCCTAGGCTACAGTAAGTTCCAGACCAGGCTGAGCTTTAAAGTGAGATCTTGTCTCAAAACCCAAACCAACCCACATTACTTTAGAGATTTTTCTACAACCTCATGCCTCTTCCTTGCTTGATTCCCCATGGGGAACATTAGCCGCATGCGGCCCCACCTCTGGCGGGCAGCACAGCCAGGCCACACCCATAGCAGGGCAAACATTTCTTTCTCTTTCTTGATCTAGGGCTCATGAACTCGCTCTTTACATCAGGATCATCCATTTCTCCCTTCCACAGTTTGAACAATGACCGTTGAAGCAAACACGAAAGGAGTCTAAGAAAACATGGACAGTGTGGAAGAGCGCGCTGTCCTCATTAGCCCAGAATTATCGTCATGCACATAAGTACATAAGCAGTGTGAGAGGCAAGAAAAAATAATCCTTACATGTTCATAGAACTGAATCGGGGAAATTAGGCAAACAAAAACAAAGCAAGTGTTACCTGTGTGTTTTGTTGGATCATAAGAAAGGACAACCAGGAGGTAGTGATACCCTTTTCTCAGCAGGGACAGTATTATATCTGCATAGCTGGAAAGAACACACACAAAAAAAGTTATGTTTCATTTCTCTATAGAGACGAGGCTGGGGGGGGGGGCAGCAAGAGGCCATAAAGGAAGCCAGCATTTATTATCAACTCTACATAAAAATCTTTGATAATTATATAAACCTGCGTGACGATTTCAATGAGAATGGCCCCCAGAGGCTCATTCATTTGAATCATGGCCTCCAGTTGGTGGAATCATTTGGGAGGTGTGGCCTGTTGGAGGAGGTGTGTTGCTGGGGTGGGCTTTGAGGTTTCAAAACCCCATGCCAGGCCACGCTAAACCCGATCTTGCTCCCTCTCTGCCTCCTGTGCGCAGATTGGAGGTAAGCTTCCAGCTACTGCTCCTATACTATGCCTCCTACCTGCCGCCATGCCCTGCCACGATGGTCATAGACTAACCCTCTGAAACAAAGGGACACGCCGGAGGGGCTCAGGATATACCTCCAAATTAAAACATTTGGCACAACTGAAGGTAGTCCACGAATACGGTTTGCTAGGAAGACTAAAGGAGTTTCAGTGACGTTTTTGAGCTGATAAGAGACACTTATCATGTGGAAATGATCAGCATGCACTGGGGAAGCGGTGTGGGCGTCTGGAAGGAGGAGCAGAGCGGCATGACATAACTTCCGGCAAAAGCCATCCCCGCCCCCGCCCCGCCCCCCCCTGGGGCGCGATGGGACTTCATAGACAGCTGTTGAATGCCCAATGCAAAGGAATAGAACTCAAAGGCTGGTTCACGAGCAAGCATCGCAGAGAAAAGCCCAGAAGAAGATGAAGGAGAGTGGGGAGGGCCACAGGTAGAGAAATGAGCGGAGGGGAGAGGAGAGAGGCTATCATTGAAGGAAAGAAAAGATGGATATTTATGGTGCAGAATCTTTCAATTTTGGCAAGAGGCTTCACTTATGAAGCAATTTTTTTTTAGATTAAAAAAAAAAAGGCTCACTGAGCTGGGACCTGAACATTGGCCATACGTGAAGAGCCTGCCTCTGTGTAATGAGTAATCCAGTATCCAACCTGCCAAATTCAAGGAGACACTGTGTGGTGTTATTTACACAGGAAAGGGAGGATTTTGTTCCCCTCACCGGCTTTCTTAATTTTACTTTCTA
The DNA here is from genome assembly GCF_021556685.1 of Rattus norvegicus. NCBI lineage: Eukaryota > Metazoa > Chordata > Mammalia > Rodentia > Muridae > Rattus > Rattus norvegicus. The sequence continues at coordinate 17,599,146 of NC_141550.1, read as the reverse complement.
GTGAGGCTAGTTATACTTATGATCACCCAAAGTATCAACAAGTGCTCTTGTAATGACAGCCAGTGGTTTATAGTTCTCTGTAGTTAGCATTTCTCACAGATTTCATTGATCCCTCCCATCTATCTATCTATCTATCTATCTATCTATCTATCTATCTATCTATTCTCAAACAGGATGTCTGGGGTTCCCCAAGGGGCAACGTTGAGACGTCACCCATCGCTAAGGTCTCAGTATCTCACACCGGCTTATCTATCCATCCATCCATCCATCCATCCATCCATCCATCCATCCATCCATCCACATACTTTCATGAGCTTATTATGAGGCCCAGGTTTGCCTCAAACTCCCAGTCCTTGTGCCTCAGCCTCCCCAGTGCCGGGATCACGGGTGTGCACAGCCACACCTGGCTAGCATATTCCTTTGCCTTGCCCCAGCAACTCTTGGAGGTCATTTAATGTGAAGCTCTGAGCAGACTCTGTAGGTACCGCCAGGTACTATCTGCCTAACTTGGGACATACCTCTATGACTTTAAATTTCTCGTGTGCACATTGGAATCATAGACAGCATCTATGCCTTAGGGGTGTCATGCTAATTACATGGGTTAACACACACAAAATATTTCTAACAATGCCCGGTACAGGACAAGAGTCCAATCGGTGTTAGCAGCTGTTAGGTGCTAAAATAATCTCGGGCTGCAGAGGAGTAATCTGAGGCCTAGAAAACCACAGTTCTTTGGTCAAAGCTTGTAAAGTGCGTAAGCCACCGGCTTCGTACATACTTTAGCTTCCCTCAGACTGAGCACAACCCAAAGGAAACCAAGTCAACGGAAGAAACCAACTCACCGGTCACGATCGCCTGGATTGACAGCCACCAATGCTCCTCTATCCCAAATCCTGTCAAACTTGCCGATGTTTGCTCTGCTCCAAAGAGAGGGGAGGGAAAGGTTGTTACGTTTTATCTGAAAAAGATCAAATCTCAAACATGATGTCTGGGATTCCCCAAGGGGCAATCCCCAATGTCTCAGTATCTCTCGCCATTTTTATAGACCTTAGAGGGGTGTACCAACCCACTAAGGGGTGGGACTGTCCACCTCCTAACTTCTGCAGCATTCTGTTTTGCTTCGACTTGGAAAGAGGAGGGAGGAACAGAGGCCAGTGACTGACAGCTCTGTTCCCAGCCCCGCCTCAGACATCGGGCTCTGTGAGGTAACACACTGCCTCCTGCGCCTTGGAATTAGCTTTGCTATAGGCTCGGGTGCCCGGTGGAAAACACAGTCTTCCTCTCCCTACCTTCACCCTACTTGCTCTGCATTGCAATCATGATTTGTAAAGTCTGGGATCTATCCCCGAGAAGCAGAAAAGACGAGGCTTTGGTGAGAGCAGCCGCAGGACAGTTCTCGAAGCTGCAGACGTGCACAGGAGTGGCGAACAGATCTACACACCCATCTTACCACGGGCCAGCAGGGCTCACCTTCATGACTGGTATTGGTATTATTGTTGCTATTGTTATTATTATCCTTTGTAGGGAGAATTTCCGTCTCTTTAAAAATACAGAAACATTACACGTTTTCGTTTTAATCCCAGATGTGGGATATGAGGCCGCTTCAGATTTTCCACAGCAGCTGACAGTGATTTGCCTCATGCTCTAGCAGGGGTGTGGTTTTACCAGCTGCAGAGAGTTTCTGAGAGTATTCGAGATTTGGAATTCCAGGAATGTGTCAGAGGATATATGAATGCTAGGGCCCCAAGAGAGTGGGTTGTGGTAGATTACTACTGTCTGTCAAGAAGTTGTGCACAAAGAGATGAGGAGAGGAAATTGAACATCCTGACTTCCAAGATTCCAAATTCCCAAGGAATTTGATGCCCCTAATTAGCAGAAAATAGTCTAAGGATAAAATCGCTCCCTTTCCACTCTATCCTTTCTCTCCCTAGTTTTAGGGGGTTGAAAGGGTAGAGGAGGAGAGATGAAGAAGGGTAAAAGAAAATAGAACCCACAAAGTAGCCAAAAGTCCAGCTACAATTATTATTATTATTGTTGTTGTTGTTGTTGTTCTTACTACTACTTGTGTGTATGGGGTGTGTGTGTGTGTGTGTGTGTGTGTGTAAGCACATGCACACTAAGATGTGCATGTGGATATCAGAGAACAACTTTCAGGAGTTAGGTTTTTTCCTTCTACTGTGGGTGTTGAGGACTGAACTTAGGTCATCAGGCCTTCGTGACAAGCACTTTCCCCTCTGAGCCATCTTACTGGACCAAGGTCCAGTCTTTTCTTGAACTATCCCTGGCTGGCCTGTAACTTCCATCTAGGCCAGCCTGGCCTCCAACCTGCAGAGGTCTGCCTGTTTCAAATGCTGCACTAAAGGTACGTGCTGTCGCTCTTTATAAATGAGCAAACGGGTGGTTCCGTGGATAAAGGGCTAACACTAAGCACAAGGCCATGAGTGTGGGCATGATATTATTATGCGCTGTGTATAGATTATCCTCCTCTTATTCAAATGCTGATTTCTCTGCCCCCATGTCTGGTTGCAATCCGAACATGGCATTGTAATGAGGATTCTTTTTCTTTTTCTTTTTTTTTTTTGAACGTAGATAAATTGTATTTTAGAAATTTTTGGTAATCAATTGGACAATTTACAAATACAACAATCTTATAAAACTGGTAGTTATAATCTTTTTTTTATTATTTTTTACATTTTTTGTATGTTTCTTTTCTTTTTTTTTCCTCCATCTTTATTAAATTGGGTATTTCTTATTTACATTTCAATTGTTATTCCCTTTCCCGGTTTCCAGGCCAACATCCCCCAACCCCTCCCCCTTCCCTTCTATATGGGTGTTCCCCTCCCCATTCTACCCCTATTACCGCCCTCCCCCCAACAATCACGTTCACTGGGGTGAGGATTCTAAGTATCTCCTGCTGGAATGTTGTGTGAACTTTGCTCTCCGTCTATTCTCTGATTTGTCAAGAAAAGCCAATCAACCAATAGCTGAGGAGAGAAGAGCTGGACTTCTGATTCTAGGGAGGGGAGGAGCAGAGAGAGAGGATTCACCATGCAGAAAGGACCCAGGAGCTGCCATGGGCACACACCTGGAGTAGAGGAAGCCAGATTTAAAAATGTGAGATTTTAGCTGGGAGGTAGCCCAAGTAACTTAGAGAATTAACATAGATTAATTAATGCTCTATTATTATCTATTGTGCCATAAAGTTTGATTGAATAAATCATATAGTCTCTGTCTCATTTATTTGGGAGCTAGCCAGGATAAAGGAAAAAAAAAACTATCACTTTTAAACTTGCTCTAACACACGAGTTCAGAGAGTCAGAACCCATGTAAAAGCAAGACATGGGACCCAGTGCTCCTACAGTGAGATGGGAGGTGGAGGCAGGAGCATCCCCAGAAGTCTGAAGCCTGGTTTGAGTACAAAGCGGCCAATGAAACTCTGTCTCAAACAGGGTGGAGGCAAGAACTGGCAGCTAAGGTTGTCCCCTGACTGCCACTCATGTGACATAGCATGTTCACACTCAAACATATACTCTCACGTACACTCACGTCACATACACTCACATGCACAACAGTGCAGACAGCACCCGGCCACACAGACACACACGCTAACAGTCATGCACACATAGTTCACTCTTACATACTCACACGCTGACGTTTACACACACACACGCCCATCACTCACTCTCTCACACGCAATGGTGCAAAGGTGTCACCCAGTCACACAAACACTCTCGGATTACTCGTTCCCACTCACACGATGGTGCAGATACATAGAGCACTCAGTCCTACCTGGGAAGGTCGAAAATGCTGCAACAGTATAAGGAAATGTTCCCGGAAGAACTCTGTGGATGAGACGAGGCAAGACTTTTTTTTATACTTAATTAGGAAATCTTTAAATGATCAAGGAAAGGAAAAGGGACTCAGACAAAGCCAAGGAGATACAGGGAACACATATTAAACACAGTGACTTTATTAGGTTTTAACTGGACCTTGTGTTTTCTTTTAAAACCCGGATGGGGGCCAGCCCAATAGCTCAGAGGGTAAGGTGCTTGTGGCCAAGCCAGGCAAGCTGGGTTTAATCCCTGGGCCTACCTGGTGGAAGGAGAGGATGGACTCCAACAAGTTGTCCTCTAACCTCCACATGTGCACCACAGAATATGCGCACATATATATATATATATATATGTATATATATATTCTACCATCTATAGTCTATTTCTTATATCAATTTAGATACCATCTATCATCTATATACCAATCTATCATCTATATGCTTAGCTCCAATTCTATCATTTATCTTTAATATCTATCTATCATCTTTTGTTTTGAGACAAATGCCACTATGTAGTCTAGACTCGCTTGAATTCATGGTCCTCCTGCCACCACCTTCCCAGTGCTGAGCTGCCATCTGTATGCTTAAGGCCTAGCTCACCGCAGTGCATGATGGAGAGAGCCGCAGTGTGTGAGGTGTGGGCAATCTGTGGTAAATGCCTCAGTGTGTGGGGTGTGGGCAATCTGTGGTACAGAGCCGCAGTGTGTGAGGTGTAGGCCTCTGTGGTAGACAGCTGTGGTGTGTGAGGTGTATGCCTCTGTGGTAGAGAGTGCCCATCTAACACCTGTTTAACATCCTTGTCTACTCACAGTACAAAAAAAAAAAAATCAGTTTTTGGTGAAGCATGGAAACAGTTACCATAGTCAGTGCAAACCTTAAACACTTTGGCACCAGCAATTTCGGTGAGCGGTTCTTCTGTGTATGACAGATTCTGTTCTGCAAAAAATTCCCGAATCCCAATTTCACTGATTTCTACACCAACTACAGTGTGGCCCCGGTCTGCGAACCTATAGAAAAACCATAGTTACCCTTTAATTTTACTTCATATCTACCACAAAATAAAAACCACGATAAACAGACATGTTTCCTCCTGGCTGGAAATAAAACTCCGTATCAGAGTTCCCACCATGCCTAAGACCCCCGTGTTGAAAATTTATCATCACCGAAGAAAGAGGAAATAACAAAAGAACTCCACTTGTTTACCTTAATTTTAAGGGAGCCATATTTTCGCAGGCATTCATATAAATGTGTTTGATTAGATGGATGCTTTCCAGTCTCTCCAAATCAACACTGGCTACTGATTAATTTTCCATGATGATGACTAATGCCTATCATCGTCCTCGACAAGACAGAGCCACTGGCCACAGTGGCTACTAAACATGTGGATGTGGCCAGTGCCATAGAGATCATTTAAACTGTTTATCTGGCTTATACTTAAATAGCCACGTCAGGCATGACGTCATACCGCCCGTGCAGGACTGAGGGAGCTGAAGACCTTGCACTTGAGGTTAGGCTGGACTAAATGGAAAAGATATAATTACATGAACTTGTAAACACTGCTACACGTGGCTGTTAGTTGCCACCCGTGAAAGCCTGAGGCACTGTGTGTTTCTTGGCAGTAGTCCTACAATTTCCACTTACTACCGATGAACATGATCGGAAAAAGGAATCTTATTACCATATGCAAATGGCTAACACTCTACTAGCAAGCACAGTTAGTTATAGAGCTCGCATTCTGAGGCTCTGACGGTCCAAAAGAAAACAGTAGCAAGTGTACAGATATTGAGCCACAGAAATGAGTTTATATCAAATCACACAGAAACTAGTCAGTTTCGCCGCGAGGCAGTACGAGCCCAGCTAAAGGTTACTGCGCTACGCAAAAGCACGTACAGACGTCACAAGGCTGATGGGAAACGGACGGTTAGGAATCAATATGGAAACTTTCGGGAGTTGGGCATGGGGGCACAGGCTTATAAACCCGGCACTTGGGAAGTGGAGGCTGGGGGATCAGGAGTTCAAGGTCAGCAACTGCGGATATAATATATCTAAGACTAGCTTGGGTTGCATGAGACTGTCTCAAAGACCCACAAAAGGGGCCGGGGAAATATCACAGTAAGAGCGGGAGCTGCCCTGGTAGCCTCAGCACCCGTAACGGGTGCCTCCCAGTGGCCCGTAGCTTCAGCTCCAGAGGATCGGATGTCTCTTCTGACCAGCACTCATGTGACACACCGGTTAACATGTACTTAAAACAAATCTTTAAAAAAACATATCGAGACCAAAAGCTAGGAACGAGGCAAGGGCTTAACCGGTAAAGGGCTCGCTGCACAAGCGTGAGGACCTGAGTTCAGAGTCCCAGCATCCAAAGAGAAAGCTACCCATGGCAGCCACGCCTGCAAGGTCAGTGCCGAGGGGGTGACAAGAGGACCCTGGCATGTCAGGAGATTCCAGGTTCAGTGGAGATCTTCTCTTAAAAAATAAGGGGGTTGGGGATTTAGCTTAGTGGTAGAGCGCTTGCCTAGCAAGCGCAAGGCCCTGGGTTCGGTCCCCAGCTCCTAAAAAAAGAGAAAAAAAAAAAAAAAAAAAAAAAAAAAAGGAGGAAGATGCCTTGTGTGGACTTCCGGATCATACATGTGCCTCTATCTGTATATACACATGTATAACACACACACACACACACACACACACACACACACACACACACACACGGCTTCAGAAGGTGGGTGTTGGAAAACGTTCCCGTTGGAATTGCTGTGGAGTACTGGGATAAGGAAAACAGAATAGGACGTTTCTCTAACACCATGTGAGGAGGAACAAGGCCCATGGGGCACACTGGGGTAGCAAGGCACCGTTTGAAGAGCACACATGGGCATTTAGTCTATCAATATTCTTCAGACGAAATCCCAAGTGAGCAAAGGTGAACGTCACGTGACGTTTCTCTCATCTATTAACTGGGAGCGAGACGGACTGTGCCTGCTCTCTACGCAAGAGTGCACGCCCCCGCTGCGGGCAGGATGTGGGCTACTTACTGTTCTAAAAGGAAGCCTACTAACAACTTGTTGTTCAGACTGCCGAGGGGATTTGCACTCTAGCGTGTAGAGACCATTTCTTTCATTCTCCATGCGTGTCGTTGGAGTTACCAAATATAAGCAAAGAAATTACCCAAGTTGACTGAATGTGTTTGTACTTCCCAGTCAATACATGCAGGGTAACCAGGAATACAAACAAGGCAAAAGTGAATCCTCAAAATAACTTTCATATTTTATTTTAATGCTTTTTGACTTCTCTTAGTTAATGTGCTTATAACCAATGCCTGTACATACACAGGTCAGTTATATAAGTAAAAATTACTCTAATGTGACAACTTACATGCAATTACAGTAGTTTGAGTCTGGGTTTTTATTTCAGTTTTTATCATTATTTTGCAGTTTAGGGGAATGAAGCCTGAGCCTGTGGATATTAGGCAAATACCCTCCTCCTCTGAATTACATCCCCAAATCCTTGATTTTTTTTTTTTGATACAAATGGATTGAGACCCAAAAGAATTCAATAACCACACCCAGCTAGCTAGCTAAATGGTTTCATTAATGTCGTCTAAAATCTGCACTCCACCCACAGTTACCATTTCTGTTTATAGAGTTGTTTTCTCATAGTTTGCAAGTTCACTCTTCTGGGTTGCTGAGAGCCCATTAAAACACAGGTCTAATAAGAAATATAGTTCTGTTGTTGCTTTGAGACAGGGTTTCTCTGTATAACTTGCCCTGGCTGTCCTGGAACTCACTTTATAGACCAGGGTGGCCTGGAACGCACAGAGATCTGCCTGCCTCTACCTCCCTAGTGCTGGAGTTAAAGGCATGCTACCATGCCTGGCTAGAGATATAATTCTTAATTTCATGGCCATGTTTGAATTTCAGGTTATAACAGCCATTTAAAAATGTTATTTGAGGGCTGGAGAGATGGCTCAGTGGTTAAGAGCACCCGACTGCTCTTCCAGAGGTCATGAGTTCAATTCCCAGCAACCACATGGTGGCTCACAACCATCTGTAAAGAGATCCGATTCCCTCTTCTGGTGTATCTGAAGACAGCTACAGTGTACTTATATATAATAAATGAATAAATCTTTAAAAAAAATGTTATTTGAGGACTGGAGAGGTGGCTTAACAATTAAGAGCACTGCCTGGTCTTCCAGAGGTCCTGAGTTCAATTCCCAGCAACCACATGGTGGCTCACAACCAGCTGTAATGAGATCTCTTCTGGCACGCAGGTGTACATGCAGGGATGTAGACAGAGCACTCACATACATTAACTAATTAAAATACTTTTAAAAATAAAAGTAAACAAAAATGTTATTTGCTTATTTAAAATTCTTCTTTACATGTATGTCTCTGTGTATGTTGTATCCTCAGAGAGCAGAAGAAGGTGTTACAGGTTTTGTGAGCCATCTGATATGGGTGCTGGGAATTGAACGTGGGTCCTCTGAAAGAGCACCAAGTGCTCGAAATGACAGAGCTGGTCTGTTTAGCCCCCCGAACAGCCATTTAATACATGCCCTTAGCTACAAATTGAGACAGTGCAGGCTACAAAAATTTCACTCTATAAGAGAATAAACTCCAAGCGTGTGTGTGCCTTGTGGGTAGGACACTGTATTTACGTAGGGGGCAGGACATTTTAAGGTAAGTGTAGTCTGCATTCACTAACATTTTCTATCAATCTTTTGTTCCTCTTAGTGAACATTTAAGGTTTCGAATAACCACATATCTTGGATTACATGTCTGTGGCTGTGTTATCGTTGACATGTTATCGTTGACAGCAGCATTTTGTGTAAAAGTAATCTTTAGGGCCGTGACTCAGGGTAATCTTGTAGGAGTGGTACTTGTCAGTTAGAGTGAGTTCAGTTGGTAGAGCGCTGCTCATAAGAACCACCCTCCTCACCACTGGTTTTCTAAGAGCGAATCACAATAACAAATCTCCTATTTGTTCGTGGGAGGAAGGGAGAGGTGAGCTGAACTCTGGACTATAAACACTGTCCTGATAAATCGTGCACTACCGCTTGTGTTTTTCCATTGCCTTCCGTTTCAAACAGCCATAGTTACTGAAATTTCTCAGTCACTTACAAACATTCAATCACATACAAAGATCCAGGAGACATGAAAAAGGGGGTGATGTTCCCCATTTGGTTCCAAACTAATTCACCGCCTAATTGCCAAGATCACAAGTGTGTACGCCACCCTTGTTTTAAGTAATGCTGGAGCCTGAACCCAGGGCCACGTACATGCTATACCAGCTGTGATAATGCTCAACCCCTCTGCCTCCCCCCGCCCCCAACAGTTTTCCCTTTTTTTTTTTTTTTTTTTTTTGGCCTATAAAACAAAATATAGAAAGACAAGGTCACTCCTGATTCAGTTTGTACTCTTGTTTAGAAATAGTATCTCTAATTTTATGACTGAGTCTCCTATAAAAATGGGATTTTGTTGTTCTATATATGTTAGGTTACCTGGATTTTTTGAGACAGGGTCCCCCCAGTCCAGCAGCCCTTGAATTTACATGTAGCCAAGGCTGGTCTTGAACTCCTGATTCTCTTACATCTCCCAAGCATTACTAGTATGGTGTGTCCTGTCATACCTAACAGATATTTAAAAAAAAAAACCCTACATATATCCTGTTAAATATTCACCACGAATCCCTCTGCAAGTACATACCATTTCATCTCAATGGCTTTTCCACAGAGCGGGAAAAACACTCTCAGTCCACTCTGCCCTTTAAGAAATGTATCGAAATGCTTCTTTAATAGCCTGGGAAGAAAACAAAGTCACCACAAAGCTCGCTTTAACTACAAAGTCACCACAAAGCTCGCTTTAACTACAAAGTCACCACAATGCTCGTTTTAACTAGCCCAGATGCACAGGAGAGAGGAGAGTAGAATTTATGACACCCGGAACTTCTGGGGCATGATCTCGGTACTCCCAACATTGTAACAATGGGGTAAAGTTAATTATTACAACCTCCAGGTTGCACTCAAAGAAACAGGCTAGCTAAGTCACCTGCTTCATTATACAGCTACATAGTATTACATATGACTAACAACCTGCGTTTTCATGATTGGAGAGTAAAAACTGATTATATTTCCTTGAGAGACATATTTAGAAAAGTCTGTATATTTTTACTTTTTATTTTTTGGTAGGTGAAAGTGATGTTAAGGAGGGGGTCTCTAAATGTATATGTTTTCAATATATCACAGAATCGTCTCTCAATAAGCTTAACTTTTTTCAATTTTAATTAAGTGAATTCATGCGGCTTCCATCCCTCAAATATTACATGCTCATCACTGTGCCCAGTTTTGTTCAATGTTGCAGATCAAACCAAGAGCTTACTGCATGCTAAGCTCTCCCTACCAACCGCAGCACACACCCATCAGAGTCACTTCCTGATAAAGCGTTTCTCTGCCAGAGACCAAACATGTCTTACTGATGCCCTTGCTCCTGATGGAATGCGATGTGACGGGTCACCCACTTGTCTTGCCAGTCGTCCAGGGTTAGTACCCGGTTCTTTTGTACCTCAGCATCAGGGTGCTCTTTGATACCGAGTGACATGGTGCCATCCGTGGCTTGTCTCCGAGGTTGGTGTCTCCCGGTGCCTAAGTGGAAAGATATCTGTAGTGAGGGCATTCGGAAAAATCGTGGTTCTATGGATGAACTACACAAAACCCTGCTACCTTGGGCGATGGCTTTAAAAGCGTATGCCAACATCAAAGGCAGGAATGGCGTCACGTGGGAGACAGAGGCAAGAGGGTTACTGCAAATTCCAGGCTGATGTGGTCTACATAGTGGATTCTAGGTGAGCCAAGGCTACGTAGCAGGACTCTGTCTCAAAAGCAAACAAGATGGGCATGGCGGCATGCCTTTAATCCCAGAAGTAGGGAGGTAGAGGCAAGAGGCTCTCTGTGAGTTCAAAGCCAGCCTGATCTACATAGTGAGTTTCAGGCTTCTCAGGGCTACAGTGAGACCTTGTATCAAAAAACAAAACAAAACAAGGAACAAAGAATTTGTCAGTGAGTCTAGTACTAAGAACACCTCACTCTTATATATCAGGAAAGTTGCCTTCAGAGAATAACCTGTACCCCATCCACCCGATCAGCCTGCAGGGGAGACAAGGAGTAGAAACCCTGTTGTAAAAAGTTGACAAAAAGAGCCTGTAATTTAGCCTCTTCTGAACCAGAAGTCTAACAGCTAATCCCCTGGTTTCACTCCTACTCCTGTTCTGGGAGTAGTTCTGCTAAGAAGGGAGGGTCTGACACTCTTTACTGGCAATAGTCACCCATTGGTTGACCCCGTGACATCCACTGGTCATGACCCCATGATCAGAATTCAGCTTGTTGGACCCCTGAACCCCTTTACTAGCAGTCCTTTGCTCTCTTTGTCTATCTGTCCCTCCTTTATTAATAGTCGACACATTTAAAAACAAAGTCCTGAAATGTGGTAGGGCTTGAGGAGGGAGAGAAAGAAATAGACATATCAGTTCCATATACTGTTGCTACACCGTAAGTTTCTATTTTCAAATAACTTTCTCCTGGCTTTTGGCAGGGTACTAAAGATTGAACCTACCGGCTCGTACATTACAGACAAGCACTGTACCACTGAGCTATACTGCTGCTCTCATTCGCACTGGGACATGTACAAGAAGGGAACTGAGGGGGTAGGAACTTCACGCACCAGCAACTGTTGATTGAATATGTAAGCAGATGCCTGACCTTCCAATATTAAGGACAATGTAATACTATGATTCTGGGGGCTGGTGAGATGGTTCATTGGTTAAGAGTACTTGTTATTCTTGCAAAAACCCACTGCAATTGCCGGAAACCACAAGGTGTCTCGTGACTGTCTGCAACCCCAGTTGCAATGGATCCAATACAGGCAAGACATTCGTTCACATAAAATAATTTTTTTAAAAAAGAAATCTAAAAAAAACTTTTTACACAATTCCGACCTGCCCTTTAAACCACATCACTTTATGACTTGAATCTGTGGAACAGCAAACATGTCACAAAGGCAGGTAAGGGAATGTCCTTTTGTTGAATGATTTAGCTTCTGTGCTTAGGATTAAAGAAGGACACCCCCATCAACTCTGGGAAGAGAAATGTACTTCACAGCAAGTATTTTCTAACACAAGGCTTTCCCAGGTGCTCATGTCAGGGGGCACAGTCCAGAATTCTGAGAGGTCAGAAGGAAGTTTGGGATTATTGTGGATATAGAAAAGCAAGAGAATTGCCCTTCTCCCGTCTCCACTCTCTATCAGAAACTGTGATGCCAAAAGGTGCCCTCAAAAAGAAGTGCTCTTCTGAACACAGAATAAAGATCTTTAGCCAGCTCAGCTCTATCTCAGGGAAGCTGGGGCTGCGAGTGTCCTAAGTACGATCACTAAGCTGTTGTAACAGCGCCTCAACGTGGCGCTCTCTATTCATTTCTGGAGAAATAAAATTCTAAACACAATAAAAGAGCAAAGTACAGGGATGAGAAAAGACAGTTCCACAATAATTCCCACTAATCAACGTTTACTTCCAATATGCTCATTGGTGTAAATTCGCCACACCTAAAAAACATTTTTCCTGCTTAGGTTTTTTAACAGAGGGTCTATCTGGAACTCACTATGTAGTCCAGGCTGACCTCTAACTCACTGTGATCCTGCTGCCTCAACTTCCTCGTGCTGAGTTACAGGCGTGCACAACAATGCTTGGCTTCTGCTTTAGTTTTATTTTTGAATGTCGTTAAACAGAAAAGTAACTTCATAAAGTCCACAAACCTCCAGGCTGGCTCAATATTTTACACTTGGACATGTTACCTGAAACACACCACTAAGTAAGGGGCTACTTAATACATTGGATTCAAAGCATTTCTAGTCTGATCATTTATTCCCAATTTTTACCGGAACGAAACCCCTTTTCGGGACTCAAGTAGCTGGGTCATCCGTGCTTTTCGGGCGCCCCATTCTGCAAACGCTGTAACAGGCTCATACAGTTAGTGCAAATCACCGCCTTTACCACCGGCTGGGAACTTACCTCAGCTGCACCCAGCTGCGTGCCTCAGACTCTAGCGCGCCTTTGAGAGACCGGTAACGTGCAAGGACGGACAGACCCCGCCCCAAGGGCGAAGGCCCCGCCCACTGTAGGCAGATCCCGCTCCGGAAAAGATTATCCAGGCTCCCATCCTATAGGCCCGGCCCGGGGCGTGAGAGCCCTGCCCAGGAGACGCAGACTCCGTCCAGCGTGCAGACCACGCCCAAGACACTCAGGCCCCTCCCATGACTCTGCGACTCCGCCCGGGAGGCTCAGGCCCCACCTTCAAGCCTAAGCCCCGCCCCGGCGTAAGGGCTCCGCCCAGAAGGCATACGCCCCACCCTTCGCAGCTGCCGAGTTTGCGCAGTGGCGGACATTAGCAAGGCGGGGCGAGCACCGGGACCCTCCCGCTCCCTGGACCTGTGGGCTCCTCCCACTCCGGGTCACGGCGTGATAGGGGCGGAAGCGGCGGCGGCGGCCGAGCTGCTGCAGCTGGCAGTGCGGATCCGGCCGTCCGGTGCAGCCCCAGGCAGCGCTCGCCTCCTGGCTAGCGCTCTGAGGTAAAGACTCGCGGCTCCACGGGCGCGTCTGGGGGTGGCGGCAGGTTTCGGGTGACAGCTCCGCACAAAGCGGCCGGCTGTGTGTTGAGCCCGGGCAGGAGGCGCGCGCGTTCCCCGGGGCTCCCCGGCGTCCCGCGTCTGGAAGGGGTGGCGCGGGGGACCCTGTGCGAGCTGGGGCTTCCCGCGCTGGGCTGCGGGGCCGTGGGCTTTCTCACTCGTCGCTCTCCGAACCCTGCGGGTTGCTGCTTGCGCCTCGGCCGGGCGGAGGTGAGTTGGGGCGGCGGCTGCACCTGGCTCTCTGGCGCCGGTACCAGCTCTGGTTCGGGTAGAGAGGATCCCAGTCTGGATTTCCACCCCGGGGTATAGGATCCCCGCAGCCTGAAGGAGGGGCCTCACTCTGGGATACCACCCAGCGCCGTAGGACCCCATCTGCACGGAGGCAGGACCCCATTCTCTGCTCTCACCCGGAGCTGTAGGAACCACTTAGCGTAGAGGAGGTACCCTACTGTGGGACTCTCTTAGCCCAAAGGAGGGACCCCACTCTGGGCTCCCACTCCGGGCTGTGGGAACACCCACCCCCTTGAAGAGAGACCCTACACTGCGCTCCCACTTGCGGACCTGGGGAACCCCGTAGCCGAAAAGAGGGACCCTTGCAGTGTGCGGGAGGGACCCTACACCGTGTCCCCATCAGGGATGTGAGAACCCCGCAACCAGGAGGAGGGACTCCAGACTGCCCTCCCCACTCAGGGTGATGGGGGATCCCCGCAGCTTGGTAGGAAGGGCCCAGTTTTCCCTTCCAACTCTGTGGTCGGGAGAAACCCCACGCTGGGCTCCTGTACTGGGCAGTGGGGAGCCCCGCGGCCAGGAGGAGGGATCCCAGGTTGGGATCCCTGCCTAGGGCAGCGAGGCGCGGTCAGGTTCGCTGGTGTAGCGGATACCCTGGGCATTTGCCTCGAGGGCCGCTTGTGAGGGCCCCCCAGGAAGCCTCCCTTGGGATTGCACGTCGCAGGGTCTGGGTCCATATGGCTGATAGTACGCGCAGCTGGCATGTGAGAGAAGAAGGCAGAAGCAGGCCCAGCTGCAAAAAGTTGGGGTTGAGTGATCTGGAACCCAGCCACAGAGGCCCAAGTTCTTGAGCAAGCAACAGACCACGCCAGGTGTGGGGAATCCCTTTCTTATCACAGGCACAGCGCAAAGCATTGGTTAGTCTGCAGCCTCCCAACTCAAAGCAATCCTCCTGCTTCAGCCTTTCTGCTGCAAATACAAAGCCACCACATCTGCTTTGAATGCTTACAAAATATATTGTGAAATCCTTTCTGAGGTTTTCTTCAGAGGGTACGTGAGAAAATTCTCATCAGTAATTGTCTTCAGACAGGGAACAGTTGACAGAAAAGACACAGGGCAATAGGGAATTTAGAATTGAATTATTGGGTTGGGTATTAAATATTAAATTATAGCACTGGGGCTTTAATTCCGTAACTCGGATTATCATGGGACTATGAAATGCTCAGCTTGCCTATTTCAAATGACCCAAACTTAAAGAGATTTAAGTTTCTTTCATTAACAGAGACGCGTCTGGTAGATTTCCCTGTTCTTACAAGTAATGTTGTCTCTACCATAAATTTTTACTCTGTGTCGATTCTTTTGAACTCCTGTTATTATGAATTTTATGTGTTGGTGTTTAAACTCTTCAATAAACTACATTCAGAACACCTGGGAGTCATTTAAACATGATTCTAAATATCGACATATTTGCTTGTATATTTATTTTTAACACTTTTTTTTTTAACGAAAAGAAATACTAAAGCTCTACGTTTAAAATTAGGAAGAAATGGGCTTATAAAAACATTGACCGTTGTTGTGTCTTCACCAGAGAACCAGGTAGGAAGGAGCGGGCGTGGGGGAGGGGCTTCCTACCTGCAATCCCAGCATTCTTGAGACAGGCAGGAAGATTGCCAACAGTCCGAGTGGCCAGGGCTTACATGTAAAACCCTGTGCTAACAAAACCCGGTAGGTGGGGGAGCGCTCATTATGCTTGTTACAATAATACTTTATTTCTAAGAGCACGTTTTAAAACACTGTAGTTTGCGAACTCGCACCTCTTGCAACTCACGGTATTTCCCTTCACTTTAATGAAGACCCAAGGACTCGGCCTCGGTGGGAATGCAGACTATATTCAGTACTTACATTCAGAGTGGAAGCACACTGCGCTCTCTCAGTTGAATAATTAAGGATGACGGTGCACCACCTTAAAAACTTGCAGTCACGGGGCTGGGGATTTAGCTCAGCGGTAGAGCGCTTGCCTAGGAAGCGCAAGGCCCTGGGTTCGGTCCCCAGCTCCGGAAAAAACAAAAAAAAAAAACAAAAAAAAAACAAAAAACAAACAAAAAAAAAAAACCTTGCAGTCAGATTGAATGGCTCGCACAGTCCTTTCTTTGGACATGTCTCGTTGCACACTTGTGCCTGTTTTCCCCTGTTCAGGTGTAGAGGAGACTTCTGGAAGTCATGCTTGGTCTTTGGAGCCATGCGTTTCCGGGTTCTGGTCAGTGTGGCGTGAATCAACGCTGACTTCTTATGTTCCTGAACCTCACAACTGAGTTTCCTTTTTGCTCCAGGACTTGTTTATACTTGTACACACCGTATTCGCGGCTCACTGGGTGACTGCAGACTGTATGTCCTACATGGGAGGAAGTCTGTGTATTTTTTTACTTTTTTTTTTTTTTAAGATTTATTTATTATATATAAGTACACTGTAGCTGTCTTCAGACACACCAGAAGAGGACATCGGATCTCATTACAGATGGGTCTCAGCCATCATGTGGTTGCTGGGATTTGAACTCAGGAACTCAGGAAGAGCAGTCAGTGCTCTTACCCGCTGAGCCATCTCTCCAGCCCAAATCTGTGTATTTTTATGCATGTGAAAATTCCATGCAAGAAAATGGATAAGTTGGACGCCCTTTTAAAAGTACGAGTGAGGCGCATGGGGTGTAGGTCAGTGGGAGAGCGCTTGCCTGGTGGTCTGTATTCCCAGCACAGCTTAAAAGTGCAGCTGGGATCTGGAAAGCCGTTGTGTAGCAATGATTGAAGAGTAGATGGTATTTCTAAAACTGTCATTAGTAGAGTGGACTCTGTAGGACTGACTTTAATGTTTATGTTGAGGATTTAATCTAGGGTCTCATGAATAGTAGGCTTGTCTGTTATCATTGAACTAAACTCCTAACAATGTCCCCCAACCCCGACCCCCGTTGTGGGCCAGTGAGACATAGAGATGGATTAACAGGTAAAGGAATAACACAAGTTTGATCCCTGGAACCCACGTGGGAGGAGGAGAGAACTGGTTCCTCCCGAGGTTGACCTCTGACCTCCACACTTGTGCTATGGTATGTGCTCCCACCTCAGTACATAAACGTAATGAAAAAAAAAAAAAAAAAAAAAAAAACCACCTCTTTACAATGAAGTATTCTGCGTCTTGGCTTACGTATTTGTAATAAGCTTTAAGAAAGTAATGAGAAACTCCTCTCTGTATTGATGTTGTGATTTCTTAATCCGTGGATGCAAGAGTTTCCACTTGATGTTGATAATTTGTGAGAACTGGTCTTGTGGACGTGAGTGTAACTTACAAATGGGAAGTGAGTATTTCAAGGTTGACACGGTGTAACTGTTAAGGCTGCCATCCTCTGTGGTACCACTTCCTTCCTTCCACGTCACTGATCCATACAGATGCCTGCTTATTTTTCATTCCTTCGCTTGGCGTGTGGTAACATGACAGAAGCATGACAGGAAAGGCGAATAATTGCAGATTCATATGTTATCAAGTATTTTTCTTATTGAATATTTTCTAACAGCTCATAATCTTTCATGGTTTCAATGCCTCGTTTATAGATTGTTTTGGTCGGTTGGTTTTGAGACAGTGTCTCAGGTCCAAACTGGCCTGGAACTGTCCATGCAGCTGAAGCTGCCATCAATTTCCAATCCTTGTGCTGCCTGCCGTCCCCATCTCTGCTGGAATTGCAGGCTTGAGTGACCACGCCTAGCTGGGTGTTTGTTCTTAATGCTAGGCTTGCTGTTAACTCGTCTAGTAGAAGATATTGGTGCTTTTATTGACTCCAGATTCCTGTATTCTGTATACAGTGTGCCTAGTACTTGTTAGTATGAAACTTACTTCTTCTTAGTACAAGCTAAGAGTTCACGATTCAGGAAATAGGAGACACAGTAGGGGGGGGGGGGAAGCATAGCAAGAAGATGATGACAAGTTCTCATCATGTAACCCAGCTGGCTTGGATTTGTGCAGCCGAGGATGGATGACCTCGGACCTTCTGGTCCTCCTGCCTCTTCCTCCCAAGTTCAAGGTTTATAGGTATACCCCAGCACACTTGGCTTACCCTCACTTTGTACATGACAGCACACGAGTCAGCTTATGTAATTCGGGAGTAGGGGTTTTATATTCAAGCAGCACCTCCTCCCCATGTCAGTGGCTTGCAATATCAGCAGATGCTAATAACTTGTTGGTGTACACCCCCCCCCCCAACCAGGTTTTTTCAAAACAATGGCGGCATCTCGAGGGCGGTCAAAGAAGAGAAGCAATTTCGAGCTTTCTCCTGATACCCTGCCTTTGAGGAGCTCCGGGCGACAGGTATACTGTCTGTTTGCTCATGGTTACAACGGGGGAGTGGAAAGTTAGAGCAGCACAGAGCAGGCCTAGTGCTTCCGTTGTCGTTTTCAGAGGAGCTTGTAATGCAGGGTGTAGAGCAGGCAGCCGGAGCTGGGAGGGCAGAGAGACTGGGTCACCAAATGGTGCTGAAGACTCACAGCTGGGGCGGCTGCTTCCAGAATGGGACGCTGAGGCCAGGTCATGCCTGGCTTGGATGTCATTCAAGGGAATTTGGACTTGGGCTCGTTGTTGCTTGAGTGGTGTTAGGAGGTTTGTGTGTAGCAGAATACGTAATGAAAGTTGAGCGTTCTGATACTTTAGATGTTATTCTCTAGCTTCTAAGTTTCCATACTGAGAGACTTAACTGTTTTAAAAGAGAAAAAAAAATCTTGGTTTGTAAATGACTTTTTAAAGATTTATTTTTTATCTTCTGTCTATGAACATTCTGCCTGAATGTATGTATGTGTGTGCCACATACACGTGTACTGTTTTTGTAGGTCAGAAGAGGGCATTTTATCCTCCGACATTGGCATGGTAGTCATAAGCCGCCATGTGGGTATTGGGAACCAAACCTGGGTCTTCTAGAAGAGTGGCAGTGCTCTTGATTACTGAGCCATCCCTTCCTTCAGTCTCGGAGAAGGGCTTGTCTTGACTGTCACGTCCTCCTCTAAGAAAAGCTCATGTGAGGTTGGGGATTTAGCTCAGTGGGAGAGCAATTGTCTAGCAAGTGCAAGGCCCTGGCTTCAGTCCTCAGCTCCAAGGGGAAAAAAATAAAAGCTCATGTGGATGTTAGTTCTGAACCTCCGTATTATTAAGGTGTTGTTTCTAGATCCTCTAGTAAGAGTGTTGTTTATACAAGCGGTTGTACCGGCTAACCCTAGCCTGCTGTTGCCAGGATACAATTTCTGGAGCTGTGGATATAGTTCAGTTGGTAGAGCATTTGCCTGCCGCGCATATTTTAATCCCAAATGTTACCAACATGATGACATTTAGAGCTTCAACTCACATGTGACCTTAGCAGCCAACCTGTCGCCATTCCTCCCCCGCCCCCCACCTCCCGTCCTCTGCTGAGGGAAATCTTGACATCAGCGGATTCTTCCACAGGCAAAGAAGAAGGCTGTAGAGATCACAGAGGAGGACGAGGATGGTTCGTCGGAGAAGAAGTACAGAAAGTGTGAAAAGGCAGGCTGTACAACGGCGTATCCTGTGTGCTTTGCAAGCGCTTCTGAGAGGTCTGTGGCGGGGCCGCTGCCTTGGCCTCGTGTGTCTGCCCGTGAGCGTGTGCCTTGTGCTACTCTTCCAAAGACAAGCGTAGGAACTGCAACCCGCTGATTCTGACTGCGTAGTCACTGCAGCACAGCGTCCTCCACACTCTGTGGCTGTTTCTAGCCTAGTGGAGAGAGCACCTCCAGATCAGCTGTGCCATACTGTGTCCTCAGACACACCCAGCCAGCTGTGTGCCGGCCCTGGGGCTGGGTGTTCATTCAGGGTGTAGGAGATCAGACTCCAGCACGGGGAGGAGCCCGTGTGTTTGCTCTTGTCATCTGTTTACCTTATGTGCGTCCTGTGCCCCCGTCACATCCTCATGCAGGTCTCAGAAGCTACAGGATGAAGGGGGTAGCACAGTTGGTAGGTACAGTGTTCGCCCAGCATGAACCAGGAGCCGGGCTCCATCCCAGTACGCTGTAAAGCGGACACGCTGGCACACGCCTGCTAGTCCCAAACTTTGGGAAATGGAGGTAGGATCGTGGGTGTTTAGTTCACAGTCTTCCTCAGCTGCTCAGCAGACTGGAAAGCCTGCCGAGGGTTCGAGAGACCTCAACACCAAACCCAAACCCCAACGCCTGCAGCGCCCACCGTAGTCCCGCCGTTTGTGATCACTGTGGCCCGGTTGGGACTTTTCACTTCCATAGAGAATTTTTCACTAAAGGGCCGGCCGTGGCCGTGGTGTTGTGACGTCTCCTCCCTGGGTGCTGTGTCACGAGCTGCTTGACCCGTGGCATTCCCAGACCGCCTGTCTGGAGGTTGCAGCTGATGAGATGTTATCGCAGAGACTTCTCACGCTCAGCTCATATCGAGGACAGGACCATTACTTCATACCTCCCCACCTGTGTGTGCTTCAGAGTCTCGCTTAGCAGTCCAGTGCCCCAGGCAGCCATTAAGCTTACACCTGGCTGGCCTAAGTCCTCCCTGGGTTGTACTGTTCCTGAGGTAGTAAGTGTATCTGTAATCTGAAATCCAGAATTGCTTCAGCTCTAAAACTTTTGAGTGCCGGGACCCTTTATGTTTATACTTGGGTCCTACCCTCCCCGCCTCACCGATGTCTCACTGAAATCTAAAATATTATTCCAAACATGTCAGATAAGCGACTCGCAAGCCGTGTGACCTTTCAGCTCGTCCTGCTTCCCCTGTTAGCCCCTGGCTGTTTGAAGGGGAGATGCTGCAGATGGGCTCAAGGGACAAGCTGGTTAAATGAGAGTGAGTGAGAAGAGGAGGCTTCTTCCTTGCCGACTCTGCGTTTCTGCTCCTTTCAGGTGTGCCAAGAATGGCTACACCTCCCGATGGTATCACCTTTCCTGTGGGGAACACTTCTGCAACGAATGCTTTGACCACTACTACAGAAGGTTTGTCTCTTGACTCAGAACTGGTGGTGGGGCTATGACAGGGTCGGGGGAGGGAGGATGGTCACAAAGCTGAAACCTCCTGGGCTTCCTGAGTTACTGGGCCGTCTGATGCCAGTGATGCCTGGACGTGTGGCTGGAATTCAGCTGTAAGCACCACACTCGGTGGCTGAAGCTGGGTATCCATGAACAGGGCTAGATGGGGGAAATAAAGAGTAAATCACGTTATTTATAAGAAAACGGATGTGGCTGGAGGTGCTCACATTGAGCAATGTAAGACGAACTCTGAAACGTTATCAGATGTTCATCTCTCAGTTGTGGTCCCTGGATTTTGTGCAGATTATCACGTAGGTGTATATGAGAGAAATGGAGAAACTGTAGACCTCAGGGGGCTGACTGGGGAGGCGTGAGGAAAGGGGTTGTAAGTGCAGTGTATTGTGAGTTGGTGTGTGTGCAGGCTCATGTGTCTGCCATGTCCGGTGTATGTAATCTTCAGAGAGCTTAGCTGCTCGCTCTTCTGTCACAGTGCCTACAAGACAGGGTGCGGACCCTTGGGAGGAGCTGGCCGAGTGCTGGGCCGCCATCCTCTTCAGTTGTTTCTATAGCCCAGACAGGCCTTGAGCTTGTGCCTCCACCCCGAACAGTTGGAATAACAGGCCTGTGCCACCAGGCCTTGCTCCACCTTTCACTAGTGGGTTTCTTTCACTAGTGGGTGTCTGTACTGTTCCCCCGCCTTTTCTTCCCATTTTAATTGGGTGTTTTATTATTTTATCCCCTGACAAAATAGTAACGGTTGCTGTAGGATTTGCCATGGACATGAGAAAGTTTTCACCGTCTGGGCTCTGCCTTTATTCGTGGTAGAGCTAGCATTGTCCAGCGCATGCTGCTCCTGCTGGCCTGTCGTGGGCGTGGCATCCGAACATCCCTCCTTGAGCCTAAGAATAGTGAAGTCTTTTAGTAACTTGATCAACCAGAGTTGCAGTGTGAAAACCTGATTAACCTAGAGATCGATGACTCCTCCTCCCCCTCCCCCTGCCCCCTCTTCCCTTCCCCCTCCTTCCTCCTCCCTCCTCCCTCCTCCTTCTTCCTTCTTCTTCTGGTGATTTTTCAGCCACAAGGATGGATACGACAAGTACACTGCATGGAAGAGAGTGTGGACCAGCAACGGCAAGACGGAGCCCAGCCCCAAGGCATTCATGGCAGACCAGCAGCTGCCCTACTGGGTAAGGAGACCGCCCCCTACTGCCCAGAGCACTAAAAGTGTGGGCAGTGGGAACAGTGCCGCTTTGCAGGAAATCTCTTGGTTTATTTCTAAGCTTAATTAGAGCAAATACTTCTAAAATTTGCCAAAATCTTTGCTTAGTATAGCCTAAGGAAGAAAGGAATGTCACACACCGTCGTCTGGCCTCTTGCCTACCCGTCCTCTTCGATGGGCACCTGGGTTGTCTCATCTTTCAGTTAGTATGAGCACAAATAGAAACCGTTTGCAGTTCTTCTGGGGTATGTTCCTAGGGACGGGCCGTATGGCATTCCTATGCTTGGTTAGTTTTTTCGTCCCAACACTTGAACCCAAGGCCTTGAGCTTGCTAGGCCATGTGCTGTACTACTAATGCACATTGCCAGCCCCACTCCTACTTTTTGGGTCAGCTTGTGAAGTTGCCCGTGTGCCTGCCATGTTCCTGAAAGGCTGGGGTTTAACTCCTGGAGCCTCCGGACTCTTCCCAGAGCCATTTCACCATTTTTTCACTGAAGTGTGGGAGGGTCAGGTTTCTCTACACCATCACAGATTCTTTTTCGGTTTTGGCTTTTTGTTGGATAACACAGAAGTCTCACTAAGTAGCCTTGGCTGGTCTGGAACTCAAGAGGTCCGCTTGCTTTTCTCTGCCTCCCCAGTGCTGGGATCAAGGGTGGGTGTGTGCCACCACATCCCGGTATTTTTGTCTCTTTTGAGATGGGTCTCATGTAGAGCAGACTGGTCTGAAGCTTGCTAAGTAGTAAAGGGTGACTTTCATAGAAGATTATCACAGTTTTAGGTTTCTTGTTTTAATTTCGGGGTTATGTACGAAGCCCGATCTGACTTCATTTGTCTGGATGCAGATATGTAAATTTTCTGTTTTGGAATAAAGTAAGGAGCTTGCAGGGATAGCTATAAAAAGCCATGTGCCCCTAGGCACATACTGTGGTGTTTGTCAGACTGAGGAAATTAGCACGGGTACAGTTTGGAGAAGTTCATTACCAGACTTGATTTGAATGTTATCACTGTTCCTGTCCTTTTGGTGACCTAGGCACCACAATTTGCATGTCATGTCCGGACACCCTGAGTAATAGTATCTACAGTTAACTCATTTTTACCTCTGGCTTGAGCTGGGTAATGTTTCTGACAACAGTTTTCAAACTTTCTTTCTTTATCCTCTTGCCTGAGCTAGCATTGAATCAGAAATTACCCGGATGGCATCAGAATGGGTACAATGAAGGCAAGGGAGAGAGAAGAGAAACACTAGAATTGTTAGAAGGTTAGCCAAGGGAGGTAGAGATGGAACTGAATGCTAGAACAATTTCTACCATGCACAGCACCCTGGGGTCAATTCCTAAGTAGCCTTGGCATGGGTCAGATCATGTGGAGACAGGTGGAGTGGAGATGTGAAAGCTCAGGGTAAGGCAGTTTATATTGGTCTTGCCTTTGTTTCTCATGTAGGTTCAGTGCACAAAACCCGAGTGTAGAAAGTGGAGGCAGCTTACCAAGGAGATCCAGCTTACTCCACACATGGCGAGGACGTACCGCTGCGGCATGAAGCCAAATACTATTACCAAGGTATGGCTTCTGCGGTGGCCCTTTGAGTTACCTTGTGTCACTCTGTTTGTAATGGTAGCATGTCTTTGTCAATTTGTGTGTAATGTGTAGGGTGGTGTGTTATGTAAACAGAAGTCCAACAACAGCGGGTTAACTGAATAAGGGCTTCTTTTACTCTAGGCAGATTGGTAATGGGCTGTCTGGGGCTGCTTTAGTTATCCAAGAACAGTCTCTTGTCCAGTCCATCATTAGCTTCTACCCTCAAGTGACAAGGTGGATGCCGTGTGACCGACCAGCCACCATGTCTGAATCTAGAGGAGAGGAGAGTGCAAAGGAAGAGGGAGTAGTGGTTGAGTCTGTCCCTTTGTCACTGGGTGACAGCTTGCCTGTTACAGTTCTGCTTGTGTCATTGGCTAGAACAGAATCGTACAACTATGCCAGACTGCACGAGGACAAAGAAAGAGACTGCTTCATCACTCGGTGGTACCCTGTGTGTCACAGCACCAGACAAAGCAGAACTATGCAGCAAGAAGGGACAGGATGAATGGCTCTGATTGGCAGGCAGTTAGGAATTAGCCGTAACTGATACCATGTACCTGTCCTGAGATCAGGCAGTTCGTGTTTGAAAGTGTGTTAAATGCACTACCAAATGTCGCAGGCATTGACTATTAAAGAATATCAGATATAAGCTCCTAGAATCAAAATAGTCTTTTTTTCTGAGTGAGGGGCAATGGCAGATTGTAAAATACACCATTTTCAGTGCTTTCAGAGGTCTGTGGTATCATTAGACGCAAAGGTGTTGCCAGCAAAGGCTCTGTTGCTTTAAACGCATCCATTCTAAACAGTAAGGGTGAGGTATGGTCAGATTTTTTTTTTTAAAAACAACATAGGGCTCAACATGCATATATTATTACGCTGGAGATACAGCTCAATGACAACATTTGCTTAGCACTCGAGTGGCCCTGGGTTTGATCTTCTAAAAAGGAAAAAATACCCCCTCCCTCCAGTCTGTGTGTGAAAATCAAAGTGGCCACACTTAGTGGATGAAAACAATGCTGGGTAGAGTTCCACGGTAGAGCATTTGCCTAGCATTCTTTTGCAAGGTGAAATGACCAAGGATATAAGTGTTTACAAAGTCTGGTTTTAAATTTTACGTAAGTATATTGTATATAAGTGTTACATGACTGTAACCTTAGGACTTAAGAACAGATATATTTATTTATAAATATACACTCACCTAAATAAAGAAAATCCTCCTGAGTCATCTTTTTCCTCCCTGTCTTCAGAAGTAAACTCTCAGGGTTGGAGAATTGGTGCTTGCTCTCCTATAGAACCCAAGACGACCAGCCCAGGGATGGCACCACCCACAATGGGCTGGGTCCTCCCCCTCTTAATCACTAGTTGAGAAAATGCCTTACAGCTGGGTCTCATGGAGGCATTTCCTCAAGGGAGGCTCCTTTCTCTGTGATGACTCCAGCTTGTGTCAAGTTGACACACAGAACCAACCAGTACACCCAGCATGCACGGAGCCCTCGGTATGAATGCTAGCTTTTGGTGGGGTGGGGAGCAGAGTCTTAGTGGTTCATTCATCTCACCAATACAACTTTAAACAGATTTGATAGGGTAGGTTCATGTTAAAGCTTTTCTAAGAGTCTGCAAACTGCTTCTTTCAGTTGAAAAAAAAGTGGCTCAGTTGGGCTTCATGGTTGATATCTGAAATCCCAGCACTTGGGAGGTAGAGGCAGGAGGATTAGGACTTCCAAGGCCAGTTTTCCCTACATAGCAAGTTAGAGACCAGCCTGGGCTATATGAATACATTAGCCTATGTCTATAAAAAATGTCTTGAGACTCAGTGATGCTTTGAGAACTGTGCAGTTGTACGAGAACTGCACCAACACTGGTGCTGGGAATTGAACCTATAGCTTTGCAGTCCAGGGACTCACTGTACTGTGGAGCTCAGCCCCAACCTCTAAGCGTATTGGTGCCATTCTTAAGAGAACTGTACTGTTTTCATTTCTGAAAGCTGTTTATATACTGTAATTCTGTGCGTGGAACACGGCTTCTACAGTGCTCAGCCGGAATACCAGTCTAAGCCACCGTATTGCTTTGTCCTGCGTGCTTTGGTTACCTCCTCCCCATCCTCAGAGTCAGCTGTTCTGATTCTGTCCCCACTGGTTAGCTTTCCTGACTCTTAAACTTCATACGACTGCGATCAGTCGTGGGCTCTCTTTCAGCGCTCAGTCTTTTTCACTGTATTAAAGACATTAAAACAAATCAACCAACCAACCATCAGCCTTGTGTAGGTCAATGGGGCTTCTTGTTGGACTGAATTTCTGGCAGTATTGGACACTGAACCTAGGGCCTCATGAGCACTGAACCACAACTGTCACATCTGTCCTCCTCTTTGTTCTTTTTGAGGTGGAGTCTCCTTAGGTTGTCTAGATTGACCTTGAACTCACTTTGTACTCCAGACAGACCATCAGGTTGTGGTCCTCCTGCCTCAGTGCTCTGCATAGCCATGATACAGCACAGACAGCAGGCCTAGCTTGCTCGGAATTCACACTTCTCAGTCGCCTGTGTTCTCACATCTAGCGGTGGTCTGTCTCTTCTGCTGTTTCTCTGCTGTGCTTGTGTTAGTTCAGTAGTTTTAGATATTGAGTCAGGTTTTCCTGATTTGTAGGGATTCTTTACATCGTCTAGATATGCGTGCGATTGTAGTATTTTTCCAAGCCTCTATTTAGCCTTTCCATTTTCCTAGCAAGTCTTGTACAAGGAAGAATGACAGCAGTTTTGAGATAGGCTGGCTTTGAGCTCGGGTTGATCTGCCGTCCCACTCCTCGGATTGTGGGAACCCTTGGCACCTGCAGGGTTTCACTGTGTAGCCCAGGCTGGTTAATTTTAATTGACAAGTAGATACTAGAATATGTATGTAACATAATGGAATGGCTAGTTAGGTTAAGTTGCCTTACTATACGTGCGTGTCTGTACACACGTGCATTTATGAGAACACTTAAAATTGACTTAGTGGTTTTGAAAACCGCGATTGATTCTTAGCTTCACCTTCCAGGTAGAAGGTCTCCGAATGGTAGAAAAGGAGGAAGAACGAGGGCCTAGGAAAATCTGTGGGCAAGGCCCCTTCAAACCGAGTGGCTGCACTTGTGGGAGCAGGGCCTGGGAAGGCATCTAGGATGTGCTTCAGTCAGGGAGAGCAGCCTGTTGATGGCGCCAGCTTGCTCTACTTCCTCTGATGTTTTTCAGTCAACACTGAGGCTGTTTTTCAGTCAACAGCGCTGGCTCCTCCTTGCCGAATAGTATCTGAAGTGCCAGTCCGCTGCACGGCACCGCTTCCCCGGGGCCAGGAGAGCGGAAGCTCGTTTCTAGATTGCAGCTGTTTCTGTGGTGTTCCCCGGAGTGTTGTCCCCCAGCGTGCTCAAGTCTCTTATTAACACACTCGTGTAAGACAGGGTTACTCTGGGAACTCTTCTCTGGATCAGAGCTGCCAGGCGTGTGTTCTCCCACATGCAGGCCGTGTCTTTGTATTGAACCAGAAATTGCACAAATCAAAATGCCCAGGCCAATGAATTTTCACAAGTCCCTGGTTTTCCGGCTCCCAATATAGAAATAGAATCCTTGGCAGATGCCCTGGTGAACCCTGTCAGTCACAGCCTCCAGCTTTGCTCCCTAGGGCAAATTGCCTGCTTGCTTTTCTAGCTTACAGTATTATGGGTTTGGCTTTGCTATTTTTTGGCCCTCCCATAAATGGAATCATGTAGCGTGCTATTTCAGAACTGCTGGTAAGTTCCACCTGTGCTGTGGCATGTTGTGATGTGTTCTTTCACTGCCGGGTAACATGGCATTGTTTGTCACGGTACATGTTGAGTGACCTATTCTGTTGGCTTGCATTTAGCTTTGCTCTGTCACAAACAAAACTCCTTTGAGCTTCAGAAATATATACGTTCTTTCTTTCCTCTGAGACTGGGTTTTACTGTGTAGCTCGAGCTGCCTTAGGAGTCTGAATCATCCAGGATAGCTTTGAACTCACTGTGTGTGTACTTTTCCATCCTTCCCCCTCACCCACCGAGGTACAGAGATTCCAGGCGCATGCCACTGTCCTTGGCTTGAACATTGTTTCCTCTTTTTGAGCCCTCTTTGGTGCAGTGCTAGGGATTGAACCCAAGGCCCCTTGCACAGTGGGCAGACGCCATCATGAGTTGTATCCCCAGCCCTTGAGCTTTCTTGTTTTCTTTTTTTTTTTTTTTTCCTTTTCTATTTTTCGGAGCTGGGGACCGAACCCAGGGCCTTGCGCTTGGTAGGCAAGCGCTCTACCACTGAGCTAAATCCCCAACCCCTGAGCTTTCTTGTAATCCATTGCTTGGTGCCAGAAGGGACTCCAGGAAGTATGCTACTGGGTATGTCTGTCTGAGACACAGCTTTAGTTCAGACAGATAACGCCGGGCCTCTGTCTTCCAAACATGCTTGTCACAGCCCTCTCTGCCCCTTGTACAGCCCTTTGTCTTCATGGGGGAACATCTTAATGAAAGTACCAATCTTCCCACACTCTTGTTCTGGTCACATGTCCCGGAGTTTTTTTCTTGCCAGTTAAATAGGTTAAAAGAATCGGGGGTGGGGTGGGTATCATATTGAAAGCAAATGGACACCTGAGACTGTATGTTATGAAAACACTTAATCGAGACTTGGTTTTCTTTTGCAGCCTGACACCCCTGATCATTGTTCTTTCCCCGAGGATCTAGTGAGTACTTGTGTTCTGGATCTGAGTTAACTGGGCCTTTAAGGACAAGTTCGCTAATGACTAACATCTGTTGGGATGTACATCAAAGCCTTCTGACTCCAACATGCTGACTGCGTTGTGCAAATGCCCACAGATGGTGATGGTGGTGCCGCTGTGGATGCATTACCCCTCACGGTTAAGGGAATGTGAGGTCACATTGCTATACACTAAAGGGCACAAGAAGGAAGACACTGCTCCTACCTTGCTGCGGGGATCAGACTTCATACACTTGTTTATTGGTGATGACTATGACCTTTTCTCCACTGAGTCCTTACCAGACAAAGAGCAGGGTAGCCATGGTTTGACTGACTGGGCTTGGACCCAGCACCAGGAGAGAGTTCCACTCTGCTCTGTCCCTGCTCAGATACAGAAGTGGGTCCGGCTGGCTGCACCCTGGCACAATCCAACTATTTCTGACTCCACTTGCCATGTAACCAGATCTGGTTTAAACTGATTTTGGATATTCTGAGGTCCCTAAA
Source organism: Rattus norvegicus (assembly GCF_021556685.1). Classification (NCBI taxonomy): domain Eukaryota; kingdom Metazoa; phylum Chordata; class Mammalia; order Rodentia; family Muridae; genus Rattus; species Rattus norvegicus. The sequence continues at coordinate 17,570,377 of NC_141550.1, read as the reverse complement.
TTCCCAAGTCCATCTAATTTTCAGTGAATCAGAACTGGTACTTTGAGTTGTTTTCAGTGCCTCGAGTTCAAGGACCATGGCAGGTTTTCAGATGAAGGGAGAAGGGAGATGTATTAGATCCACTTTGAATCCATTCTCCTCTTGGAAGACATGGTTCTGTTTTTACTAAGTTTCGTTCCCAGATGGACCAGGTAGATTCTGGATAAACAGGATGCATTCCTACAAAGAAGGAAAGGTAACTTAAGTGCAGTTAGAGTACCTTCTGCATCAGCTCTGATGAAGGCCATTTTATACTCGGAAGATCCTTGGCTTGTCAGAAGCTGTACTGACGAGGTAAAGGGCTTGAGTTCGCTTTGCTTTCATACGACTGGGAAGGAGCCCTGGCCCTGGGCACGCTGAGCACTGTGCCACTGTGCTGTCTCCCCAGCCGGGGAGGCTCTTCACACAGTTAGTTCTAGACGGGCTCTACAACTGGCAACTAGCGAGGGCTTACTGGCTGCTGTTTGTTTCGCTTAGAGCATGTGGAGACCAGTTTGGGGCATCCCCCTTCAGGTATTCTTCCAGCAGAGAGAGCTAGAGGCTCCTAGCTCAGTCCGGGTTTGCTCAGCTTCCTTCTGAGCCGCATGACCCAGGAAATAGAATGGACTTGTTATTTTTAAGATGCCAAACTATGGATGCCAATAGCCGAATCGCTTGGAGCTGAGCAAATGTTCTGGTTTTATTTCTGCTGCTGTGATAAAGTATCCAGACAAAAAAGTGTGGGGAAAATTTACTTGGTTTACGGTCCCAGGCTCAGAGTACCTCACTGAGGGGAATCAAAGCAAGAACCCAGCAGCTAGTTAACGTTTGAACTGTAGTCAGGACCGAAGAGGACATGTGTGCTTGCTTGCTTTCTGCCTTTGTTTTCTAGATAATTTTCTACACACCTTCCACAGGTCAGGGGTTAGCCTAGGGGAGGCGTCATTCACAGTGGCCTGGGTCAGTTAGCAGTCAAGACGGTCGCCCACTGACCTTGACCTGATCTTGAACAATTCCTCATTTGAAACTTCCCTTAAATCTTTCTAGGTCTCCAATTCGAAATGTAACTCACAGAAGGCGGTGGGTGGAGGAAGACCTGGGTTACTGGGGAAGCTTAGCTTGTTTACCTGGTGTCAGCTGGGGTTTTCAGGCTCAGGCGGGAGGCTTTCTGCACGTGGGGAAGAATTTTACCTCAGAAAGCTTGTCCCTGGGTATCCTCACCGTTCTCATTTGATTCTTTGTATGACACTGGGAATTGTTGAGTGTGGATGGGGGGGGGGGGAGGAGAGCTGTGGACGAAGAGGAGTAAGGACCCTCAGGGTGTACTTTTCCCCTCTTCCCCCCACCGACCCGCCACAGAGAGTGCTGGAAGTCTCCAACCACTGGTGGTACTCCATGCTCATCCAGCCTCCATTGCTGAAGGACAGTGTGGCAGCCCCGCTGCTCTCTGCCTACTACCCGGACTGCGTGGGCATGAGCCCCTCCTGTACCAGTACACATCGTGCCGCCGTCACAGCCACTGCCACCGGCAGTGCCAGCCCAGGGGAGATGGAGCCCTCCAAGGCAGCCCCCGCTTCGCTCGGTGAGAGATGCTCTGTACCCTTTTCCTTCCGTCCCTTGCCCCTTGGAGGTTGAAGGGTAAGCACAGTGCAGAAGACTCTTAGAATATGTGACGTGGTAGGAAGCCCACCCTGTTGCATTGGCCTTCGAACCCGCCTGCTCTGTGTCAGACAGCCCACCTGGATGGAAAGTTAGTGGGACTTCTTCCCACCTATGTTCATTTCCATATTGCAGGGTTTACTGTGTGTGACCGTGGTGGTCAGAAGAGCAGATATCTGATCACTAGCAGCTGTCTCCATAGTATCTACCTCGTGTTGGGTGCTGAATTGTCTAGCGTTGGACCTGTGCAAACACTGCACCATTTAAGGGACTTGGGGATGTGTGGTGGAAAGACCCGTGTGGGTAGGGAGTCCTAGCACCAGTTCTCCGAGGATGCTGAGGGAGGATAGCCCTGCAGGTCTGTTGCACCTTTAGTAGACAGTGCACAGTTGTCTGGGAAAGCCCGCCTGTGAATTAGGATTTAATGAGTGTTTGTTTCAAACTCGGACAGCCGCGCCTCTCCCTGCTTTCACAGACTGCCTTTCTAGAAGGAAGTTTGGGCTGTGTGCTCATCATTTTCATTCTTCATCATCCTGTCTGTAATGACGCCAGTGGAGATCTACTCTAAAAGATTCAGAATTCCATGTCAGGGCAGAGTATGTTCCTGGTTTCAAAGGAATCCTAAACCTTACCTTCCATCTGTACAAGAACAAGTCACATTTTTGAGGGTGAAACTAGGTTTTTCTATCAAGGCCCAATATTAAGGATTTAGCTGATAATACTGGATGGTCCTTAACAGTAGAGTTGTGGGGGACTAGTGCTAGTGTGGAAGTGTTTTAAATGTGAACTGAGCTGGGCACTCAGTGCTGAAGGAGTGTACATTTGTGAAGGCAGTGTGTAAAGACCTTACAACTGGACTTTTGAACTAGCAAACATTTTTAAAATGCTATGCTAAAGCCAGTCAGTTCAAAACTGTTTGTGCAAAGAAACTTGCTTTAGTATTGCTTACAGTTGGGCTTGTAATAGGTGTGATCTAAATGCCCACGAGAGGGGAACATTTGAATAGTAAGACACAAAGCCACTGAATTTAATATAAAGCCATTATATTTTAATATAAAAATAAAACATATATGTATATATAATTGTCTAATATAAAGCCAACTATAAATATAAAGCCATTGTATCTAATATATGGAAAAACATTTACAATACTATAAAAAAATTTTTTTTAATTTAAGAAGCAGGTTTGAAGACAACACCTTTATAGCATTTGTCCAACTTTGAGAAAACTAGAGTCTATGATGTCACTGATAGGTGAGTCCGGAGGGTAGCACTATGTCTAGGATGTCACTGATAGATGAGTCCGGAGGGTAGCACTAGTGTCTAGGATGTCACTGATAGATGAGTCCGGAGGGTAGCACTAGTGTCTAGGATGTCACTGATAGATGAGTCCGGAGGGTAGCACTAGTGTCTAGGATGTCACTGATAGGTGAGTCCGGAGGGTAGCACTGTGTCTAGGATGTCACTGATAGATGAGTCCAGAGGGTAGCACTAGTGTCTAGGATGTCACTGATAGATGAGTCCGGAGGGTAGCACTAGAGTCTATGATGTCACTGATAGGTGAGTCCGGAGGGTAGCACTAGTGTCTAAGATGTCACTGATAGATGAGTCCAGAGGGTAGCACTAGTGTCTAGGATGTCACTGATAGATGAGTCCGGAGGGTAGCACTAGTGTCTAGGATGTCACTGATAGGTGAGTCCGGAGGGTAGCACTGTGTCTAGGATGTCACTAATAGGTGAGTCCGGAGGGTAGCACTAGAGTCTAGGATGTCACTGATAGGTGAGTCCGGAGGGTAGCACTAGTGTCTAGGATGTCACTGATAGGTGAGTCCGGAGGGTAGCACTAGTGTCTAGGATGTCACTGATAGGTGAGTCCGGAGGGTAGCACTAGTGTCTAGGATGTCACTGATAGGTGAGTCCGGAGGGTAGCACTAGTGTCTAGGATGTCACTGATAGGTGAGTCCGGAGGGTAGCACTAGTGTCTAGGATGTCACTGATAGGTGAGTCCGGAGGGTAGCACTGTGTCTAGGATGTCACTGATAGGTGAGTCCGGAGGGTAGCACTAGAGTCTAGGATGTCACTGATAGGTGAGTCCGGAGGGTAGCACTAGTGTCTAGGATGTCACTGATAGGTGAGTCCGGAGGGTAGCACTAGTGTCTAGGATGTCACTGATAGGTGAGTCCGGAGGGTAGCACTAGAGTCTAGGATGTCACTGATAGGTGAGTGTGGAGGGTAGCACTGTGTCTAGGATGTCACTGATAGGTGAGTCCGGAGGGTAGCACTAGAGTCTAGGATGTCACTGATAGGTGAGTGTGGAGGGTAGCACTAGTGTCTAGGATGTCACTGATAGGTGAGTGTGGAGTGTAGCACTAGTGTCTAGGATGTCACTGATAGATGAGTCCGGAGGGTAGCACTAGAGTCTATGACGTCACTGATAGATGAGTCCGGAGGGTAGCACACATGGGACCTAGGGCTTTGGGACTGTTTGACTTTGTAAGAAAGTGCCAAAGGGTGATTTTTTTTCTCTTTAATTCTTAAAATTACATTTATGTGTCTGTATGTGTGTACCACAGCAGATATGGGAGGTCAGAGGACAATTTTAGAAAAGTTGGTTCTCTCCTTCCATATGGTCCTAGATTCATCAGGCTTGGTGGCGAGAGTCTTTATTCATTGAGCCATCTTAACAGCAACCCCCCCATATGTCGTGTGTGTGCGTGCGTGTGTGTGCGTGTGTGTGCGTGTGTGTGTGCGTGCATGTGCATGTGTACCCACTACATGCTCATTTCCTGTGGGTCTCCTGTCAGTTCTAGGCATGAACCGGTATTTCCAGCCGTTCTACCAGCCCAACGAGTGCGGCAAGGCCCTGTGTGTGCGGCCAGATGTGATGGAACTGGATGAGCTCTATGAGTTCCCAGAGTACTCTCGGGACCCCACCATGTACCTGGCTTTGAGAAACCTCATCCTCGCTCTGTGGTATACAAACTGCAAAGTAAGTAAGGACGAGCCACCAGCAGCAGAGAGAGAGGGCGCCCGTGACTAGCTAGCCAACCAACCAGTCAGCTACGACGACCACACCTTTAATCCCAGCACTCCTCAGGCAGAGGCCAGAGGCCAGCCAGAGCTACACAGTGAGATCCTGTGTTAACAACAAAATGTAAAAATAAGCTTTTAGCCCCAGTTTTCTGTTTTGGTTTCTTTGTTGTTGTTGTTTTTAATTGGGTTACTTACTTTGTTGCTGTTGGTTTTGGTTTTGTTTACAACACAGGAAGCTCTCACCCCACAGAAGTGTATTCCCCATGTCATCGTCCGGGGCCTTGTACGCATCCGATGTGTTCAGGAAGTGGAGAGGATTCTTTATTTCATGACAAGGAAAGGCCTCATCAACACGGGAGTTCTCACCGTGGGAGCCGGCCAGCATCTTCTTCCTAAACACTACCATAATGTAAGCCACGGTCTGTGTAGTGAGTACCTCCGCTTTGGCTGTGATGAGAGACTAGTGTGTTGCTCTGATGGTACCAGAAACCACGTAAACCATTAGACGTAAGCAAGACTTGTGAAGACTTTCTCTCAGAGGAGCAGTTTCTTCAGGCTGAAAGAAAAATGAGGTTACTTCAGAAGGGTACCATCACGTACTGTGGGAAAGCAAATCCCGGTGACCCCAGAGAAATACAGCTAGAGTAACAGTGCTTGGCAGTTAGAACCTTCCAGAGCAACCGTGGCATCCTGTCCTCACCACTGTTCTAACTGGTATTTTGTTTCTTTTTGAAGAAATCTGTTCTGGTTGTTGGGGCTGGTCCAGCAGGCTTAGCAGCTGCTAGGCAACTACATAACTTTGGGATGAAGGTGAGAACCTGGGGATGTGGGGGCGCGGGGACAGGTGGTTCACTGCTCCTTGTTCCAAATTTTCTAAGACTTAGTTCCTAAATTTGGTGAAGAATAACACACACACACTGCTTTCTTTTGAAACAGTGTCTCAGTACATAGCCCAGGCTAGCCAAGCACTCGCTGAAGTCACGTGCCTACCTAAGTGCTGACAAATAAAAGACTTGTGACACTCAGCAGTGCACATCTTTTTACAGTAGGTTTTAGAGAAGCTCTGACGTTGGCATTGAGTCAGGACAGGTAGAGCTTTGGGCAGTAGACTTCCTGTAGGAAGGGACTCTGATAGTCTAACCTGAATCCACAAACGTTCTTGGCAGGTTATCGTTAACCAGTGGAGGGGATGGGATAGTTTACAGCAACTAATGAAAGCACAGAGATTCACTGTCTCTTAGGGAAGTTTTTGAAACCACTAGGTAGTTTTCTTTTCTTTCTTAAACTCCTAGTACTGAGGATCGGAACCCTGGGCTTCTGTTAGTGCTAGGGGAGCGCTCTGCCCTCAGATTTCCCTAGGCCAACCAGTCATCCTTGGCCTCTTACTCCACAAAACAGAAGCCACAGCTTTTGAAAGCAGGATCGATCGAAGTGTCTCATGGCTGAGCTAGAATCCTGGCTTCCTTAGCACTGTAGGTGTGTGAGGTATCAGCTTCTAAGAAAGACAGAAGGACATGCCAATCGCTGGAACATGCCTGACTCACAGCTAGCCAAGGTAGAGACTGTGCAGGTAGGGAGGGGTGGTGCGGTTGGGTGTGGTGTGCACATCTGTAATCCCAGCGTTAGGGACAGAGGCAGGCCGAGTTTGAGTTGGAGGCCAGCTTGGTTTTAGGCCAGACAAGGCCCATATAGAGAGTGTGAGACGCTGTCTCAGAATTTGGTATCTAATGTGTATCAAATCAGGAACTTTCCCCCTAGCTTTCCCTGATTTGCTAAGTTGGACCCATTTCTTCTGTTTAAAACTTTGTAAGGACTTTGCTTTTCATTGAAGGCAAAGTTAAGTATAGTTTTGATTTTTTTTGTTTGTTTTGGTGTTTTGTTTTTGTTTAAGTTAGGGTATCTCTCTGAATCCTTGGCTGTCCCTTTATAGACCAGGCTGGCCTCAAACTCGGAGATCCTCCTACCTCTGCCACCGGAATGCTGGCAGAGGCAGGTTAAGTATAACTCAAGGCTCAGTCCTTTTACTTTTCCCTGTCTGGCCTAAAGAATTCAAACAGTACCTTCTTGGCAGTAAGGATTCAAAGTCATGTTTCAGGTTGTTAGAAGTGTTCAATAGCTATGCCTAAAAGATTTTTTTCTTCTGGGTAGATAGAGGACTCTAGTTGTGGATCACATTATACTCCTGGCAAAGCAGGAAAGTCCGTTGGGTTAGTGGAAGTGTTTGTGGTAGGGAATCCCTTCTGTGAACTACACAAAGTGTGTTATTTCAGCATTAGATGTTAGGGTCAATGTCTCTCGTTGCTTTTTACTTGGGAAACTTAAAGATTATATTACAGGGAAGGCTATTACTATTCAAAGTCTGGGGAGACCCCCTTTAATGTTCAGCCCATGGAAAAACAAGTGGCTCAGTGTTAAATTCAGAAGGAGGTGGAGGGGTGGAGCCACAAGCTGTACCTCCCTAGTCATGTCTGGAGGAGAATGCCCAGAGGATTTGTTACACTCTCACATGAGCAAGCTAGCCTAGGAGAGATCATCTATTCCCATTTAAAAGGTTAGAGGTAGAGCTCTCTGAGGAAGCTGAGCAGAGGTTGACTGGGAGAGAACATTCAGAGGGTGCACCCGAAGATCCAGGGCCAGTGGCCGATCCTGAAGCAAGGAGTTCTCCAATTGCACTGACTACAGCCCAGGGCACTGGGAATCCTGGGGTCACACCTGCCTGCACCCAACAGCAGTTCCGCATCTCACTGGCATTAGTAACTTGGAGATGGGTGTGGTGCTCACTGGATTCAGCCAGCTTTGTACTTTGTCCTAGCAATAGATGGTTCATGGAAAATTCAGCTCTGGAACATAGTTCTTGTTCGAAACATGATTCCATTTATTTGAAATGGAATTCCCATGTAATCCAAAATGGCCTCACATTTGATCTTTTGGCCTCAATCTCCTGAGTGCTAGGTTTACAAGCATATGCTACCATTCATGAGTTACACGGGATGTGATTTCTAGGGACTTGGGAGATGGCTTCATGTATGATTCGTTTAACGTGCAACCATGAAGGCTTGAGTTCAGGTTTCTTGCACTCACACAAAAGCTAGATGTGGTGGCATGTGTCCATAATCCCAGCATGCTGAGGGAGTGAAAACAGTAGATGTAGGAGATGGCTGGCCAGCCAGTTAGGTGAAAGGGAGAGCTCGGGTTCAGTGAGAGATAGCCTACCTCAAAGACTAGGGTCAAGTACACCTGCTTGCACGTGTAAACACAGACAAATATACCCACCTTACACAAACATTATAAAACCAGCCTGTGGAGGGGGTGGGGAGTTGGCCCAAGGGCTAGGGCCATAGCATGCTCCTCTAGGGGACCTGGGTTTGATTCCCAGTGGTCACATGGTGTATAGTTAATGCTTTCAATGGTGAATGCACTCTTTCATCAAATACTGTTTTGTCTCTTTGAGACAGGGTCTGAGTCTCACTCTGTAGCCCAGGCTGGCCTAGAACTCTCTATGTAGCCCATGGTAGCTTCAAACTCATGACAGTCCTCCTGCCTCAACTCCCAGAGTGCTGGGATATTTCAGGCATGAGCCACCAGTCTGGCTCATTCGCTGAATCTTAGCTGTTTTGAGAGGCGTGGCGGACGGTATCCATCCTACAGGCCACCCACCTCCTTGTTGCTAGAGCCTCGGCTGGTTTGAGTGTGTACCTGGGCTTCTCAGTACTTAGAGTCGGCTCTGTAGAGGTACGTTAGTGTCTAAGCAAGGAGCTGATTGAGACCGCTGTTCAACATTATTGTAATTCTGCATCTGGTCTGATGTTCTGTTTATATTCCCGAATTACCTTTGTAGGTGACTGTCCTGGAAGCCAAAGACCGAATCGGAGGCCGTGTCTGGGATGACAAGTCCTTTAAAGGCGTGGTAGTAGGAAGAGGACCCCAGATTGTCAATGGCTGTATTAATAACCCAGTAGCACTGATGTGTGAGCAAGTGAGTATCTTGAAAACTTGTAGACAAGGAAAATAAAACTTATCTGTGTTTGCATAGAGTGTTAATAAGGAGCTGGGGGTGTGGCCCCGCGTGTAAAGCACCTGCTAGCATGCGTGAGGTCCTGAGTGTTAGGGTTGGAGTGGGGTCTATTAAGCTTCCAGCATGGACAGTAAACATAACTTCCTTCATACTCTCTTGCAAAGTAAGTAAGAATGGTTATAAGTATGCCTTTCCCGTTAGGCATTTAAAAGCCCTTCCCAAGATCTTTCATTTTTAACTGTGGGTCATTCATAGGTTACTTAGTCGGTTTATAATGAAGCCCAGTGTTGGTAGATGTAGCAGGTGACGATGTGGGATTCTTAGGTAAGTTTGTCTTTCATACTAGTCAGTTCCTTAGTGTAGGCAGGCCCCAAATACTACACAAGGTAATGTACACGTGACACTGGGGCATAAGTAATACTTTGAAAGTACGGTATTTCTCTGAAAGGCAGTCACCTAGCATCCTGTCTTGTTGTCTTGCCAACCTGGTAGGTCACAGGTGATTATTTTCCCCCCTAAAGGTTCCGGCTTCTCTGAGCGTGTATGTTCATTTGCATGAAGTTCTGAAGTAGAGGCAGAATGTTCAGTAAGGACGGGCAGCCCACAGCACCAGAAGCATGAGCTTAAAGCTTAAGAGTGTATGGCTGGAAGCTGTTGTCACCTTACCTCTTTCCTACTGCTCCGCTTGGCTGTCACCCCCAGCAGGCATAGCAAGCCTTGGTTTTGAGTTAGAGTGGTCACGAGAGCGCCGTGTAACTTCAGCTTAGAGTTGTAGGTGTTTTTCCCCAGGAAAGACTCACCCTGTTCTTCTTGTTGTTTTGAAGCTTGGCATCCGCATGCATAAGTTGGGAGAGAGATGTGACTTAATTCAGGAAGGTGGACGGATAACTGACCCCACTATTGACAAGCGCATGGATTTTCATTTTAATGCCCTCTTGGATGTTGTCTCTGAGTGGAGGAAGGATAAGACTCTGCTCCAAGATGTCCCTTTAGGAGGTATGGGGAGTACGGTGGTGTGATGCTTTCCCCGGAGTGTCTGCAAGAGGGCCGCTCCTTACGTGCATCCCTCTGGCTGAACTCTGCAGATTTTCTCAGTGCCTTCCCGGGGTCTGTCGCTGCTGGCATGTGCATGCACTGGCTGGGGCACACACACACACATGCACACACACACATGCACACACACACACACACCTTACTTTGAGTAGTGCATTGTTTAACTAAATTGTCTAAACATTTACTTTACACACACACACACACACACACACACACCCTTTACTTTGATTAGTGCATTGTTTAACTAAATTATCTAAACATTTACTTTTCAATCTCCCAGAGAAACTTACTTTTATGGAAACCTGTGGTAAGCCCTCCTTGTATATGGTCATTAGCCCCATACATACTTTCTGAAGGTCTCTGCATATCAGGATTTCTTTCTTTTCTTTGGCTTCAGTTGTAGTAGGTTAAGTTTTGGGGTTTTTTTTTGTTTGTTTGTTTGTTTTTTAGTGTAATTTTGATTAATGTGTATTAAAATAAGCATATAAAGTCAGAACTTTGACTGTGGTCCTTGAGTGGGCACTCACAACACTCAAGCACTTAGCTCCTTCCGGTGACCTATTTCCACAAAGATCCCTGCTGGGACGCTCTGCGCTGCCTCTTAAGTTTCTGTTTATATGCAATCTGAACTTTTGTGATCTGCATTTTTTATTTGTAGTTCTTGGAGGCAGAGTATTTTTTTTTGAAGTGTGAATGTTTGAACTCTCTAGTATGTTCATTTCTTTACCCATGTATTATTTTGACAAACGTGTTCCGGGTTCTTCAGTCGATAACGTGCTTCGTTTCAGTAGTGGGTGTTTAAAGTCTCATTGCATTGCTGTGGTATACTTTGGGGAAAGCGGCTTAGCAACAAAGGGCTTATTTAGCTTAGGTTACAGGTTATCACCGCAGGAAAGTCACCTCACGTCCACAGCCAGATGCATGCACGCTACCTGCTCACCTTGGCTTCCCTACTTGAATAACACTCCGGCGACCAAAACCCAGTGATGGCGTTGCCCACGTTCAGGCTTTGTCTTCCCACATCAAAGCAACTGAGACAGTCCCTCACAGAGCATCCTGACAGACGTCATCTCAGAATCACATCCAGGCCCAGGAAATGCTACTTTGTGTCAAGTTGACAGTTAAAATGAACGTGCACACAGGCGTGTTTCCTCCCTTCTCTGACCCCTCTGAGAGACCCGACCCTATCATTGAAAGTATGGCAGACAGAGCCTGACAGAATTCCCAGAGGTGCCTCCAGGCAGCGGCCCACTGGAATGTGTAGTGTGGACCAATTGATCAACCTCTTGGAATTGAAACTGTTAGGCTGACCTGAGAATTCTCCAAATTTTACTTTTTTTCTTTGGAGACAGAGACTCGCTGTCTAGTCCAGGCTAGCCTTGAACTTGGAATCCTCCTGCCTCAGACTCCAGAGTGCTGGGATTTGAGGTGAGCATCATCACCCTCAGCTCTCTTCTTGGTGTTCATAGCTATATGATAGACACTGGCTGGGTTCTCTTTGTTTTTGTTTTTCTTAGCTACTCACTTGCTGATGCAGCTTTTTCTCTTGGCCTTGCTTTTTAAAAAGTTTAAGGAGACCCAAGAATAATTTCTAAGTAATCGTTTAAGCTTAATTTATTTTAAAATTTTGCCAATGTATACGTATGTCTGTATGAAGTTATGGTTGTGTTCTACCTGTCAGCATGTCAGTTGTGTACAATTTCAGTACATTGGTGTGTGTGTGTGTGTGTGCGTGCACGTGTGTGTGTGTGTGCGCGCATGTGTGCGCGCGCATGTGTGTGTGCTTGGGGCTAGAGGTCATTTCAGAAGGGATATGCACTAAAGCTTTAAAATATCACTTATACAGACAATTCTAGCCCCTCCTAGACTGCTGGGCTGTAACAGCGGTGAGTCTCTCCTTTCCAAACAGTGACAGGAATGTAGCTGCTGTCAGCAGGAGTGGGCCACTTCAGAGACATGGGGCTGAAACCTGGTGCAAACCCAGGGTCCCTGGGGATCTCAGTATTACAAAGTAGTGTAAGAACTAGACCATTTTAGTGAGAATTCGGAGTTGGCAAAGAAACAAAAGGTGAGCTGGTCTAAAAGGTGTGGAGGCTGAGTCGGGATGTGGAGTTCCAGCCCCCTTACCCCCTTAACACCCCACCAGGCTATATAGAATTAATAAATAACTTGTGTCAGAAACCCAGGGTTCAGTCTGGAGCTTAGGAGATCACTTGTCTACCCAGCTTCAAGACACTGAGTCCATTTTCCAGCTCTGAAAACAGATCAACAGAACAGCCGCTCAGTGCTGTGTCAAGTCAGAGCTGCCCAGCAGCCATAGACACCCGGAGTCCGGGACGGATGTGGGTGATTGTTGTCGCTAATCAGGAGCCACATGTGCTAAGATGCTTGGAATTAGGCGTAAAGCAGGGCCCTTGGACACCTAATGTGCACCGCGGTTACTGCCTAGTTAAGACAATCAGAACAAAGGCTCAGGAATTCCGTAGCAATGGGTGCCGAGGTTGAGAGTGGGAAAGATTACACGGTCTACAAAACAAATAGAAAGATGAAAGCTGAGCCAGTATGGAAGCACACGCCTGTAATCCAGCACTTGGGAGGCTGAGGCAGCAGCCGGCTAGCACTAGATCGTACGGCAGGGCACCGGAGGGTGTATTTAGTGTATTTAAATTGCTGGAGAAGCAAGTACCGTGTGGGTAAAATTTATCCTGAAAGGATCACGAGCTGTGTGGCCAAGCCTCAGAGTGGGCAAGTCCTACTTGCTCCTCGGGTGAGGCTGCCAGGTGCCTGCCCAGCTCAGCTTTTAGAACTTAATTGTTGCGACAGGAAATCATTATTGGTATTGAGATGGCTGACCCAGGCGGAGGTCCACAAAAGAGAATGCAGCCTAACTAACAGACTTCTGTAGTTGCAGGAACTTCCGGGCCATAGCAGTCAGCAGAAAAGGAATGGCAGTCCTGTGTGTGCTTGTGGAGACACTTCTCCACTTCATGAACAGAGGGCAAACAGTTAGCTAAACAGGAACTCCACAAGTCCTAAGTTATAGCTTCCTCTGTAGCTTTTACCATCAAGATAGGCGTCCACGAGCTGAGGACTCCCTGGCCCCATCAGGAGTTTATTACGTATTACTTACTCCCGAGTTTGCTTGAGAAGACTGGAAGTTTTGGGCTCTGTTGGGGGGAAAAGCAGGATCAAAGGATTGGACAGGAGTTTGCTTCTCTGCTGACCTTTCTGCTCTGATCCGTTCCCACCACAGAAAAGATAGAGGAGATCTACCGAGCCTTCGTGAAGGAGTCTGGCATCCAGTTCAGTGAGCTGGAGGGACAGGTGCTGCAGTTCCACCTGAGTAACCTGGAGTATGCGTGTGGCAGCAGCCTGCACCAGGTGAGCCAGTGGGGCCCGAGATGTCATGCAGCTGGGGAGCTGGCTCGTTCAGGGAAGTCCTAACGCACAAGCATGAGTTTCTGAGTTCGGATCCCCGGCACCCATGAGAACGTGCGACGTGGTGGTGTGTACTGTGTGTACTGGTGCTCTCAGTGCTGAAGAGGCAGTCAGGAGGATCTGTGAGGGCCACTGAGCGGTAGCCAGCTGGTGAGCGCTAGGTCCAGGGAGAGACCTTGTCTCAAAACTAAGGCAGCGAGGCAGCTGGAGGTACCCAGTGTCTCCCCTGGCCTCTACATCTGTGCACTCACAAGGGAATGCTTCTAACTAAGTGTGTGTTGTATGCATAAATATGGAACTTAGACTGTTTGGGACCAAGACAGAAAGGTTCTGTTGCCCAGAACTTTGATAACCGTGGCTTCACCGTATTATTAATTCCATAGTTTGTTTTTTTTTTTTTCCTTTTAATTCTGAGTTTGTCCCTTGTCTGTTTCTGTGTGTGTGCACATACAGTCGCTGGAGTCACCACATACATGTACTTACTGGTCAACAAACAGCTTTCCAGAGCGGGTCCTCTGCTTTCACTGTATGCTCTTATGATCAAATTCAGGTCATGTCCTATGCAGCAAACACTTCCACTCACAGAGCCATCTTCCTGGCCCTGTGCTTGTAGCCCAGGCTGACCTTGAACTTGCTTTGTGGCTCCAACTCCTCCTGCCACCACCTCCCATGCTGCTGGGGTCACAGGTACACACCACACCTGGATGGTGGCTTTTAATTTGGTTTTAAAGCTAAGCACTTGCTCTGTAGCCCAAGCTGGTCCTGAACTCAAGCTCCTCATTCTCAACCTCCCAGGTGACAGGGTGACAGGCGTGTACCACCTCACCGGTGGCCTGTGAGGACGCTCGGTCCATAAGATCAAGAAGGGAGAGCTGCTGGACTGGGTCAGAGAAAGGAGCCAATAATCTCTTCCCTTGTTGGTCCCTCCTCAGCCCTATCCTGTCCTGTGCAGTGGCTTTGGGAGTCATTTTAGTGGAGCCATGTTGCTAAAAACTCTGCTCCAAGAAACCAGAGCAACGCGGCCTGGCGGTCCTGTATTAAGTGTCACGCTTCCCTAACTCATCTAAGCAGCTGTGAGTCTAGCACTCTTCTGCCCGCCTAGAAGAGGTGTGGATGTCAAGGGCAGCCCTGCCTCATTGCCACTCTGCATTACAATTTACTTGAACCCTTTTCCCCAACTGTGCTGGGTCTTGGCCTCTGCCCACCTCCTGCCCTTGTTGAAGAGAAGAAGTTGGTGTGTTTTCCTATGGAGCTGGTCAAGTGCAGCTTGATCTCTATAAAATTTGCCTTTTCTCGGAGTCGCTGATGTATAAAATAAACTTTAAAAAAAAATGGGGTTGGGGATTTAGCTCAGTGGTAGAGCGCTTGCCTAGGAAGTGCAAGGCCCTGGGTTCGGTCCCCAGCTCCGGAAAAAAAAAAAAAGAACCAAAAAAAAAAGGAGTGGTACCTATGCTTAGACTGTTTAACCCTTCCTCCCCCCACACATGTCATGTGTGTACATGTGCATGTATAGGACAGAGGGCAATCTCAGACACCGTTCCTCAGGTGCTATTCACTGTTACTTATCTTGAAATGGTCTTATTCCGTGGCCTACGCTTGCCTGGAATTTAGGGCAATGCCTCAGTTTTCCAGGTGTCGAATTCCAGAGGCCATGGGCCACATGTCTGTCTAGACCGTCTGTGTGTCACATAGTTCCTTCCCCAGACAGTGGTATCCACTGAGCTTCCTTGGTGGCTTCTCCCCCGCCTGAAGCCTCTTCTGGTTTCCTCAGGGGCAGTGTTAGGACTTACATCGTGGCTTCCAAATGCCTCGTGTTGTTTCCCAGGTGTCTGCTCGCTCCTGGGATCACAATGAATTCTTCGCCCAGTTTGCTGGTGACCATACCCTCCTAACTCCAGGCTACTCCACGATCGTTGAGAAACTGGCTGAAGGGCTAGACATTCGACTCAAGTCTCCAGTGAGTACGGACGGCTGGGGGACACCAGTTTGGGGAGGCCATAGTTTTGGGCATGTGGTTCTTAGGACATAGGTGTTTGTTTGGACAGTCGGCCAGTATCTCCCAACACTTTGAGGGTACAGCTGCAGTCTTAGAAGCACAGCATCCACCCGGTTAATTAGCGCCTGAGGTCTGGATGCCCCGAGCAGCCTGGGGACAGTTGGCTAATACACTGTTCAAGGAGCTCACAACCTCTGAGGTCCTAATCTGATACTTCTGTCCTTCATCCCAGTGGGCTTACGGTGGCATCTTACGGCCGTACAGAGGACTCGTCTGTCTTTGTGCTGTAATAAAGGATACTCCGTTATCCTGACAGGTTGATAAGCTTTGTGTCCAGCTGTCACCACACGACAGTGGTACATGCCCAGCACTCTGGTCCTCATAGCCTCAGAGGTGCACATGCGGACCATGGGCATAGAAAAGGTTCAGGCCGGGGGCTGGAGAGATGGCTCAGCGGTTAAGAGCACTGACTGCGCTTCCAGAGGTCCTGAGTTCAATTTTCAGCAACCACATGGTGGCTCACAACCATCTGTAAAGAGATCTGATCCCCTCTTCTGGTGTGTCTGAAGACAGCTACAGTGTACTTAAAATAAATGAATAAATCTTAAAAAAAGAAAAAAAGAAAAGGTTCAGGCCCTCACGCTGTTTCAAAATGTTTTTCTTGAACAGGTGCAGAGCATAGATTACACTGGAGATGAAGTGCAGGTGACCACGACAGATGGCGTGGTGCATTCCGCACAAAAGGTAGGTGCTAGGCCCCTGCTGTGGTGGAGCCCTGTGCTGCCGAGGGCCTGTGGGCAAGCTTCACCCTTGGCGTTTGCTGAGAGACTTGCTGGTTTCCGGTGAAGCAGGTCCGCTCAGCAGTCGAGTGTTGCTCGTAAAGCTGAACCAGTCAAGCACCGTCTAAGCATACGAAGTACTTGAAGATGAGTAGACAGGACAGTTTAGAGTTGAGCTGAATCCCACCTTCTGATCCTGAGATCCTGAAAGGCAGGTAGATTCCCCTCCTTCCCTCTCCCCACAGAGCACGTCTGCCACTAAGGTTTTCCCAACTAGTTGTACACACGCCTGGGAAGTGTGGCCCGCCTGGCTTTGCCTCACTGCTGCTGAACAGTAAGATGAGACACAGCACTTACCCTTGACGGCTTGGTTATGATGTGGCCTCGTGGATCCCTCCTCCGCCCTCCTCGCTGTACCCATAGGTCCTTGTTTTGTAGGGTTGGCTGGCCTTAACCATCTAAGTGCTAGTATTATGGGCCTGTGCTGCTACACCCAGTCTTTTTTTTTTTTTTTTTTTTTTTCCCGGTTCTTTTTTTTCGGAGCTGGGGACCGAACCCAGGGCCTTGCGCTTCCTAGGCAAGCACTCTGCCACTGAGCTAAATCCCCAACCCCGCTACACCCAGTCTTAAAGAGTTCAGTTTGACCCTTTGAACCACTTGGAACCCCTTGAGGCAAAGTGTGGATTTGCAGTTACAACCCTAATACCTTGTGATGTGTTTTGTCAGTTGTAGAGCATAGCATGGCCTCCTAGTTCTAAGTACTTCTCTGAATCTGAGATTTCCTTTACATCCCTGGTGACAGGGATGGTGTTGAGAATGTCAGAATAAGCTCTGATGACAATGGCCCTCCCTCCCTCCCTGTCTGTGTTCATTTTTGGTGGACAGGATCTCACCATATATCTGATTGACCTAGAACTTGTTATGTAGTCCAGGCTGGCATGATCATCGTGTCTCCATCTCTGGAGTGCTGGCAACACAAGTGTCTCTGCCACGTGGCCGGGCATTTCCATATGTAGCCCTGCTTTTCAGGGAGTCTGCTGCCCTCCTGACCCAGTTCTCACCCGCCACCAGGGGGTCTGAATGTGCATTCCCGTGTAGACTCTACGTCCACGTGTGCAGGAACAGCCTGTGTGGTCCCACACAGATCACAGGCCACAGAGTGGGGTGTGACGAGTGTGGGTAGTTTCCACATCTGCTATTTGTTACTTGTTCATTGTTTCCCACAGGTGTTAGTCACCGTGCCATTGGCCATGCTACAGAGAGGTGCCATCCAGTTTAACCCACCATTGTCAGAGAAAAAGATGAAGGCCATCAACAGCTTGGGGGCAGGCATCATTGAAAAGGTGACCCAGTTTCCCCTTAGCCTCAGAATCCCGAGACCAGTGCTGGCTGATAGTTTTGTTTGGATAATAACCTGTTGTGCAACTAGGCTAATAGGGGAGCCAGAAGGGTGAACTGTATGTGTATGAGTTGTCAAATACCCAGTTCAGCCCCTTATAGAGGGGGAAAACGACATTAAGAAAGAGTTCGGCCCTATTTTAAAAACTTTCTGATGTAATTTGGATAAAAAAGGCCAGCTAAATTCCACTTTGACTTTAGGAGCTCCTATCAGTTCTCTCTAACCCTCACATAGGATCTCCTGTACTCTAGACTGCTTTCAGACTATAAAGCCTCAGGGTAGATTTGAAGCCCCCATTTTCCTGCCTCTACATGTCCAGTGCTGAGATTCTCAGTCTGCCTACCATGCCCAGCAGGGGAATGAACCTGCTTATCTGAGTTTGGCTTTACTAAAGTGGTTCTCAGTTGGTTCTGCTTCTATGCCTGTCCTGACTCCCTCCATTCCAGGGAGTCCAGTGTTTGGATTTTTGGTTTTGGTTTTTTTTTTTTTTTCCCCCATCCTCTTTGGTCTCCTTTAGCAATGCCACAGATACTGAACAGCCTCTTGAGTGGCATGTAGCGTATGGGTAAGCAAGCAGCTCAGAGGACTAGGTGGGGAGAACGGACAGTTTTGAACCTAGTGGAATTGTTTCTGAGTGGACACACTAGGTTGCACTTAGATGGCCGTGACTGATGAGTGTACTCAGCCATTTCTCTGCTTGCTTTCCAGATCGCCTTGCAGTTTCCATATAGATTTTGGGACAGTAAAGTTCAAGGTGCTGACTTTTTTGGCCACGTTCCTCCCAGTGCCAGCCAACGAGGGCTCTTCGCTGTGTTCTATGACATGGGCCCCCAGGTAACCTGTGGTATGGTTTGGATCCCCTGCTTGGAGGTTAGGGCTGCCGTTATGTGTCATGCTCAGGAGATTGGAAGTTGTAGAGATCCCTGGAGTGTAGGGAAGGTGCCCTGATAGGGACATTTCCCGTGGAGGAGCCCCAGTCCTTGTCCAGCTTTCTCAGAGGTACCAGTTCTGTCCTGGGGTACGACTCGGTGCTTGTGAGAGCTTATTTCAGGTTGAAAGTGAACTACTCAGGTAAGCTCAGCAGGAGTGGACCAGACTTGTTAACTGTTGTCTCTCCTGAGCTAGAAGGCTGGATACAGTAGGTCCCGGTGAGGACTGGTTGCGGGGAGCTGTGTGAGAGAGGTTGAGGACAGCCCTGGGAGTAGAAAGCTGTGTGAATGCCCTGCAACTGTGCTGCCAACACAAGAACATGGCCGCCGCTTCCTCCTCCTCCTCACTCTGGGGACACGTCTTAAGAGGGTTTCGTGTGGAAGCTATGGGAAGGTTTAATTATTCCTGCAGACTTTCTCAACCTTTCTGTTGCTTCTCAAAACTTCATCATTAGCCAAGGGAACCTTGGATTTGTCATGCTACTTCATGAGTGTTTCCTCCTTTCCAGAAGGGGGTGGGAGAGTGTGTTGGGGGTGAGCAGTGTGCGTGAGGAGACTTGATGGGGGCAAGTGAAGACAAAGGGACAATGGAATGTCGTGGAGTTAGCGTAGGAGAATGCGGCCGGTCTAGGGAGCTGAGTGTTTACAGCAGGTGTCCTGTGCTTTTCCCCCTGTGCGCTGGCCAAAGCAGCAGAGTGTACTGATGTCGGTGATCACAGGGGAGGCAGTGGCATCCCTCAGGACCATGGATGACAAGCAGGTGCTGCAGCAGTGCCTGGGCGTCCTTCGGGAGCTGTTCAAGGAGCAGGTGAGGAGAGCCCTCCTGAAAGCCAGGAAGTGCGTAGTGTGGATGTGATCTGAGCAGGTGGGGCTGGAAGCCATCAGCGCTAAGGGAACACAGAGGGATCAAGGCAGGAAGCCACACCGCTTTTCCTGGAAGTTTCCCTTTCTCCCCACGACTGCCCGATTTTGTATCAGGGCTGCCCCAGCACGAGTGCGTGCTGAGACTTAGTTCTGCCAACCCAAGGGGCCCAGCAGTTGGCCTCTGTGGGCTCCTGTTGTAGCCGCTCTTGGGAGCCTCAGACGCCTTCCCCTTCTGTTTTCTAAGACAGATGCAGGTCCCACTAAAGACTCAAGTCTCCAGTCCCATTCTGATGGCTTAGGACTTGAATGTCAGTCTTTGGACGGCTTTGTCTCCTCCTCTCTTCCCCCTCTTCCCTCCTCGGATCATTTACACTTATTCTCCTTCCCTAAGACTAAAAGGCCATGTTTTTAATCACTCCTGTGCTTTTCCAAGCCATTTTAACAGCTTTGACTACAACAGCCTTTTTTTTTTTTTTTTTTTTTTTTTGGTTCTTTTTTTTCGGAGCTGGGGACCGAACCCAGGGTCTTGCGCTTCCTAGGTAAGCGCTCTACCACTGAGCTAAATCCCCAGCCCCTACAACAGCCTTTTAAGAAGCATCTATGTATATAAATGAGCTTGTGCTGTGCACACCAGAGGACAACTTCCTTCTACTCAGTTCTAGAGATCACTTAGGTCATCAGGCTTTGGCAGAAGTGCCCGTCCGCGCTGAGCTTTCTCACCCGGCAGTCAACACTCCTTTTAAAGAGGGCCGCTTTCTAAAAATTTCTAGTGCACCACATACACAAGTCTCTCCTACAAGGGGCTCAAACAAGTACCTGATTTTCTGTTCTTTAGAGATGTGGAAGTAGCCTTGCCCTGTCTTTTAAGAGTAGAAATAGAAGCAAAGTAATTTGAAAGCTAAACCTATTTCAAGGCTGATTCAGCTGTCGGCCAGCTCTCTGTAAAGAGGATCTAACTAGGCAGTTTCATCAACTTGGGTTTTTACCCGGACTGATTTTTTTTTTAAGTTGTTTGGAACTATTGTTTATAGGGAAGTATTTCTCATGTTAAAACTTGCCAGAGGCCTACAGACAAAATGAAGTTTAATGACTAAAATATATCCTTTTATTGTGGTCTTGTGGAAAACTTCTGAAAATTCCAAACTACAACATTGTGATAGACCACTCTTCCTGTCTGCTCCGGGCCAGATTCCGC